>NW_019265488.1:19587-97260 GCF_002742605.1 Olea europaea var. sylvestris
TATCAATTTTATAGAGAATATAAGTTATTTTTAACAAATTGGTAAAAAAAGTAATAAAATTTACTAACTAAGAGCATAAAAAAATAAAAGCAAAACATAAAATAAATAAATAAATAAATAAAGAAAAATTAATTGGGGGTGATAAATGAGGTAGGGGACATGTCTCGCCCTGTCCCGATCTCGCCCTATACCGCTTTAATCGGGTATGAGTACAGGGTAAAATAACCAAAATACTCGACAGGAGGGGGTGGAAATGGCCAACTTGTTCTATACCTGCCCCGTTGCCATCCCTAAATTTAATACATCAGAAATCTTAAAAAGTGTATAAAAATATATATTCAATATAACAAGACTTTTTTAGAGTTATAAAAGATTTTAATCGAATACACTTGAACTTTTTAAAATTTATATCGATACACCCTCACATCCGGCCCTGAAATCAACCCAAAAAACATGGACTGGAAAAATGTGAATAAGACTGAATCACATTGCAAGCCAAGCCAATCCGGTTCAGTCAACCTGCCGTTGTTATTATTTCACATATTATTTTAAAATGACATTTTGTATCTATTTCATTTTAGTTTGAATATATTCATGGTAGTATTTTTATTACTTAATTAGTATTCAAAAGATTTTTAAAGTTAAATATTAAATTTATAAAAAGAAAGTTGTCACTTTTTCCATTAAATAATGTTTTTCATAGTGCGGACTACCGATAGCTGTTCTACGATGCATATATGTTGTAGGGTGATTATCGATTTATCGGTAGTTCTCACTATAAATAATATTACTCTTTTCATATAACGCTATCCATTGACCACATTTAATGTCTCACGTTTTTTAAATAATCAGGGTCGGTGATATGGGCAGCGCGAGGCTGGCCGAGTCTTTTTCTTTTCTTCTTCTTCTTCCTTCTCTCTCTCTCTCTCTCTCTCTATTAACCCGGCCAGTGGAAATAAAAAATATCCTCCATTGACTCTGCCTCTAAAAATAATGTTTCCTCGTATCTCATTTACATCCAACCATTACAGGAAAAATGATATTTACAACTAATATGTCAACGATCCAATTAATCTAATCGTTATAAACTGTTTTTAACAAGTAAATGATAAGTTTTGGTCATAGGTAATGGATGGAGAACAATCGAATTTTGAATGAGTTCGAAATATGTTATAACAATCAACAAATTAGTTGTTAACCATATATTTTCTACAACCAAATTGATATTGATCATTGTGAATGAGCACCAAATTGAGAAATCCCAACAACATAATTGGTTGTTCAAAAAATAAATATATAGTACATTTTCAAAGATCATAGTTTTTGGTCATTAATATCGTAAAATAACAACAAAATTGTATCTCATTGTTGGAAGTAGAGGAAAATTTGACGTTCAAAGATTAGTAATATTTAATCGTGGAAAGTTACGTTCAACGACCGGATATTTTTAGTTGTTGAAAGTTAGCAAGAACTGGTTATCGACTCAATTTGGAGCCAAAATAGTGTTCGACATTCAACGAGTATCCTATTAGTCATTGAGAACGACTATGCAATGAACAATATCGCATATTGTAGTAGAAGAAGGAAATATTTCAATAATACCTATAATGTGAATAGAAAAGTATTTATAGGAAAATATGAACCTTTGTCATTTAAGAATCAAAGAGACATAAAGTATAATCCTTCTGGCTTTATTTCTGGTCATCGAAGTCAAGCTCATGTGTACTAACAGGTAAGGAAGGGGATAGGGGCTGGGAGGTGCGAGGAATTAAAATACCATTCCCCATCGAGGATTTTTGTGAGTCGGAACAAGTATTAAAAAACTCCTCGTTTACCATCTTACTAATTGGTTATTTTTATTATCGTCGAGGATTTTGTGAATCGGGATGGAGAGGGGAATTTTTCTTGCTCCGGAGGCTAGCTAGTAAACTCGATCTCACTTTCACAAATAGACTTCTAAAAGTATTTACTAGTTGCAAAATAAACATAGGTAGCTAAAAAATATATACTCGAATATACATCTACAAGCGTTTGAGTTTTAGACTGAATTTTCTGATCTACAAACCTTTTATTTGGAAAAGAATGAAAATGCACTAACTGATCTTGTTCGTTTTTGCTTCCCCCTTCCTACTTTCTGCACGTCCATTTCTTTTGCCGAACGTGAAGAATGTCTCAACCGAATGGGAAAATTTAACAAGTAATTGGACTGTTTCCTGCAATGTCATGGGCAGTAACTTATCTAAGTTGCAAGAACAGAGCTTTGTTACTAATTTGCAGGCTTTAAATGTGTGTTTTTAGAGTGCATTTCCTAATCTTTTCCTCTCTTTTTTCCGATGCATATGATTTGTTGATTTGATTGAAATTGTGATACATATGTATTGCAGAAAAAGTCTGAAGTAAGCAAATTAAACTGTGCAAAAAATAAATTGTTAACTCTTGAAGAATCAAAATCTTATGTTGTACATGCACGTGAAATGATAAGTCAAAACTAATTATACATACTATATTTCATGAATTTTATACATCAATGCTATTTTTTTATTTTTTATTTTAAATAGAAGGGTCCACTTACAATAGAGCAATTGGGTCATGTCAAATTTTTCTATGAGATGCACTGTAGCAATGAACGTGAATAGGCAACTAAAAAAATGGTATAATATATATTTTAAAATTTTAATCTTTGCATCTGTGTAGAGAATGTTGCTTCACAAAATGAGGTTCAAAATCTTCGTTCTCAATTGAAATCTGCGCAGACATTCTTAAGTCCATTCATAAAGAGTATCTTCTTCAGCTATTCAGTCAAATGCGTCTCATCCAATTGTTTAAATGGTGATAATTACTATGTTTTCTATTTCAATTTAAGTGACATGGTAATAGTTATATATTTTTCTCAAATTGGGGCAATTTTCTCTAACTTTACGTTTGCTTGTCTTTATGTCGTAACACCAATGGTTGAACTGGGTGTAATCTTTTGTTTAAATCATAATATTTTTTATATAATTAACATGTAGTTAATGATGATATTATGATATTTTATTTGATTAAAGGTCCAATTTTTTTTTTTTTAGCTCTTGTTAATATTATTTATAATTGCTTATCTTCTCTTTCATTGTTTATGGTTGTTTGCTTGTAGTGTGGGATGTGAACGTGTGAAAGTTATGAAGTGATGAATATTACTATTGACAATCATATTTCTCGTTATTCTATTATTTCCGTTGTAAATATATTTCATTGTTGAAAAGAAAGGCAACTAAATTTTAGTTGTTTCAATATATTTTATCGAAAAAAATAATTAATACAGCTACAAATAAAGTAGTTGTTGAAATAAAATTAATTGGTTGTCAATATTAATTTTTAATGATCATTTCTTTTGTCATTGGCAACTAAAATTTGATTACTTTTATCGTATTTTAACGACAAAAATAGTCGATATAACAACTAAACAAATGGTTGTTGAAAAAAGAATTGGTTGTCAATACAAACCTTTTATGAAAAATTATTTAATAGCTAAAATAATACATTTAACGACCAAATGTATTTATTTCTTGAATATATTCGTCAACACCTCTTTGCCAACCAAGGGATGATCAATTGATTTTGGTTGTTGAATGTGATCAACAAACAAAAATGAATACTCTACAATTATTTATATGATTGTTGAAGTTTATATTTCCTGTAATGAACTAGGCCAAAAACATAAATCTTGGTCCAAAAGATATTTAATTCTCATATTTAGATGAAGGCATGTACTTGTACGTTCATGCATTTGGTAATTTTTTGATAATGTGTGAATTTTAAGATTTCAAGAATTTAAGATAGGTTCTATGCACCAAATTAATGGGGTCATGGATTGCAGATATAAAGGCAGGACACCCATGTGAGCCAACAGGATCTATCATGTGCATAATACACCATGCAGAGTGATAGATACATTGTACCCCCTGTATGTACATATTTGACATTTGGTTTGGAATTTAGGAAATTGTTACGTCTTCTTTGTACTTATGCAACATGATTTATTTTGTCTACATTGATGGATGATGTCTATATTCATGAGCTCAAGTCTTCCCATGCGAGGACCAAAGAAAACATATAAACTTTAGGGATGTTTTTCGAAATGCAATTGTAGACAAAATTAGACGTAACTATTCCGAATGAGATTCTAGCTTAATTTTTGCTAGCAGTATTGAGTTTTGAAGTAGTCCAAAACCCTTATACGTTGGTTATTATTGTAATATTTAAATGGCATTATATTATTCTCTCAGTCCACGTTTGGTGTAGTCATATCAGATTTTTAGTAGATTTTGATAAAAGTTAAAAAATGTGAAATTAAAAAGTTGTGGGTTTCATGAAATGTATGATGAAAATTAATTATTGAATGTGACTTAATTTTTTATCAAAATTTTAAGTAGGAGCTTAATATGTCATTGAAAGAAGGTTGCTTTGAAAATTCCAATTTTGAAATTCGATTTATGATTTGATTTGAACTTCAAAAACATTAAATTACTCGTGTGAACTTTTTAGAACTCCGACAACACATATTAAGTCTTAGGTTTCATCTAAAAGGATTAAATTTGTTAGAAGGAGAAGAGTGCTACGAAGGCCCTTAGCACGGCCTGCCTACACATGTGTGCAGGAACACCTCGGAAAGGTGAACGAGTGCTCGGCTTATCCTTGGAAGTGAGGTTGTATGAAGATCGAGCAGTTTGGTTTCGCCTCTAAAAATTCAATCAACTGCTCTAGTCGTGTGTTTTTGCAGTAATACAAGGGAAACAAACTTCTCAAATCAGATTCAAAGGCACAGATTGATAGAAACTAAACATATAATCACAAAGAATGAATTTTACATGGCAAAGAAGAACTATAAGAACAATTACATATATATAATTAAGCTACACATATAAAAACAAACTTATAATTTCAACCAACTGAATACAAATTTAACTCAAACAAACAAGATAATGGATTATATTAATTAATTTTCAGAATCCAGCTAGCTAGCTAGGTACTTGAAACTAAATTAAAATCAAATTGAAACATAGGAGGTAGAGTTTGCAATGCAAGCAAGGAAGAAAATAGCAGAAGAAGCACCATCTTCTTGAAGATTATAAATGCTTCTTTTGAACTTGCTGGTTTTCCCTTTGTTGCATTGAACTATCTGCTTTTGCAGATGTTGCTGATAAGTTTCTTTGGCCTTGTTCACTTCCTGCTGCTGCTGTTTCTTTTTCATGGCTTCATCAACTCGAGACACCATTTTACTTAGATTAGATATAGATAGAAAGGGTATTTTGAGAGAGAGAATATTGTTCATGAGAATATCGTACATTAATCAATGTGTATATATAGCCTCTGTGAGTGAGTAAAAATGAGTTCTTTCTTCAATTTTTATTTTATTTTATTTGTTTTATAGGATTGGGGGGTCACTATTGAGCCTAAATCCTTATTTCATCCACATGGATTCTCCTATTTTATCGTTACGGTAAGGTGGACTAAGTAGTTTATTACAATATAAGGACAAAGAAAAATAAGTCAAAAGTTTATTTTATTGTACTATTCTATCTTATTGAAAATTATGTTTTAAGACACTATTTGGTGGGATTAACTTTTCGATTTTAATATAAGAAAATTCAACAATTAATTTTAATCATATATTTTATGAGATTCATAATTTTTTAATCACACATTTCATCAACTTTTATCAAAATCTACTAAAAATTTAATTTTCAGTTACACTAAACAAGGTCTAAATATGCGATCTCCATCATGCATATATGTTTTTATAAATAAGTAAGAATTTTAAGGAGTTGAGATTCATTGATTCCAAACGATTGTCCCCGTTCACCGGATTTTAATACACCACCATATCTTCATCTTGAAACAATAAATAGAAACATGTCGCTACAAGTGATGTCATATTTAAAATGTCGAGTTGCAATAATTGGTAAGTTCCATCACTTGGGTGATTTTATTTTTTAAAAAATTGTTAAAACATTAAACATATATATTGGGGCAAAATATTACTTATCGTTGGAAAAGTTTATTTAAAGCTATAACTCAAATCTTCTCCCACCGAAAATATATAGCTAACATGCACAAATAGTACAAGTAGAAAATATCATTTTGTTGCTTTTAGAAATAGCCAAGCTTCTTTACTTTTTTCTTAATTAATGTTATATATAGTCCACCCTCCTCAACATGAATTCCATAATTATGGAGCGAATAATAAAAAATGGATAATTCATAAGCATCCATTTCAAGATAATATTAGAGTGCGTTTAATTGCAAGCATGAAAGAAAATAAATTCTAAATAATTTAATTGTCTAGAATTTATTTACATGGAAATTGTCAATTAAATGTGTTTAACCGATTTAATTTTCAACATAAAAAATATTATACTTATCCGTTTTATATTGGTGGGTAGATGAGAGAGAATGAATAAATAAGAGAGAGAAAGAATAAGTGAATTTCCTAAAAAATAAAATCCTACTCTCTAAAAAAATATTTTTCATGAAAAAATGGCAATCTGCAAATAGCGCAAAAGTAAAAATTTGGATAGAAAAAACACATTTTTCATAAAAAAAAATATTGACAATCAAACGCACTCTTAATTAAAAGTTATGTTTCAAAATTCACACATATTTGATAGATTATTTGCACAAAAAAATAGTGTTCTCATCTGACTCCTAATTTCTGGTAATCCGTCGCAAATATTAGGCCGAGACAGTTTTATAAAAAAATCGGTTGCTAATGATATGTTAATTAATTTCATAACCAATCACATGGTACTTGCTAATTGATTGCTCATTTTCAAGGTCGTTGACCTAAGAATAAACAACAATTGCTATCTCATGGATCAAGTCATAGTTTGAACATGGCTAGCACCTATAGGTTAAGATTTAGAAACACACATATTTAACCTCCGTTTGATATCCATTTTTACCATATTTTAAGAAGGCCTTTACCTATTGGAACGTTAAGTGGACCCATATACAGTCATTTTTTTTTTACTCACCAGCATGGAAATTCTCGGAAATGCCCCCTCCTTAACTTTAAAATAATTGTGAAAAAGGGTAAAAAGGTACTTCCAACCTGATGGACAATAAGCCCTGTTTGGCTCCCATTCTTGGTAATGAGAATGTCAGGAATAGTGTTTTGTTGAAAAAATGAGTGGTTGAAAATAAAGGAAAAATTTTCGATATACGTGTAATATTATTTAATAGAAAATTGTGTGCTTGAAAATAGAAGAGAGAAAAATAGAATGTAATGAAATGTAATTTAATGGGGATCAAACAGGGGCTAAATGCATTTGCATCTTTACTGTGTAACAGTTGGAATTATTCTAAAATTAAAAACCAAAATGGCAAACAAACACAAGCTTAGTAGAATTTAAAATCAATAATTAATTTTAATCACACATTTTATAATATTCACAATTTTTTAAACTACACATTTCATCAATTTTTATCAGAATCCCATAAAAATATAATTATAATACCCACCAAGGAGGCCCTATGTTTGAATGTTAGGCCTTGTTTGTGGCCCTTTAATTTAAAAAAAAATTGGAGTATGGAATAGTGATTGATGTTGAAATATGTGATTAAAAAAGAAAGAAATTTTTTTGATATATGTGTAATATTATTATAATGAAAAATGTGTGGTTGAAAATGAGTATTGTAGAAAAAATAATGTGGTAAAATGTGGGAGAATTGTTGACAAACAAGGACTTATTGTTATTGTAGATATCTTATTAATTTTATATTTGCCCTAGGCATGCATGATCACATCAATCATGCATGGTGTACAATCCATGCATTATCACATCAATCATAATTTGTGTACAATCTATTTTAAAACATTGTTGACTACGTACTGTTGCATGTTGTCATTGGGCAATTTAAAAAATAATTAATCTTTTCAATCAACACTTTTTTTACCCACACAACATTGTCAACAATGTTCAAAATACATTATTCAAATGACATTATCCTTTTTTTTTTTTTTTTTTTTTTTTTTTTTTAATCTATATGCACGTCATATTGCCGTATGTGTAGTCAAGAGGCTTGTATATATAGGAATATTCGCCTATTTTTTTTTATTTTTTTTTGATAACCCAAAGGTGTCCTAGCTTAGCCGGACTAAATCCTGGACCTCTAGCCCCCGGCCCCTCAGTGACTAGTGGAGGTAAATAGCAGGTTGTGCCCTTGTTGGTTCCCAGGTTCCCACATGACTTTTACTCCTCCCCCAAAGGGACCCTCCTCCATGATTATTACATCACCAAGCTGCTCCAACCCTTCCTCTGGTTATTACATCACTTGGCTGCTCCAATCAGGAATCGAAGAAGCATTTCATTGGTTTCATATGCGTTTTGTCTAATACGTATTATGCATGTTTTGTACGAATCATTAGACAACACTGAATTGTCACATCTATCTTCTTTAATCATATATTCAGACAACTTCTAGTTATTTTGTGTACAAAAATATTTACACAACTGCGCTCAAGTGTTCAAACACCTAAGAAAAAGTATATTTTACCCCATCATGAGTGCAAAATTTCTTGCCTATTTAAGGCCCTGTTTGAACCCCATTTTTACCTCATTAAAATGAAAAATATGATCGTTATCCATCACATCAAATCACTATTTTTGAATTTCTATCTCTTGTGTGGATCTCATAACTACTCTATTTTTCATTTTCATTCTACAAATAATGTGGCTCAAACGGGCTCTAAATCTCTATATACATTTTTTTTTAATTTGAATTATATATCTACAAATCCCTTTTGAAAACTTAATCTCGAAGGTATAATAAGTTTCATGAACCTTTCATATTGAAGGAAATTTACTCGTTGTCAAGGTGTTTCTACTTTTACGTATTTTGCCTCATGGTAGAAGATTAGTTGGGAAGCCTACGAGTATCTACTATAGCATTGTTTGAATACGATCTTATACTAAAATTTTAAATTCGTTACCATTGAAATAATAATCCTCATTTATGTAGCAATTATATGCAATAAGAAGTGAGACAATATGTATAAAAATTGAAGGTATTAAATTATACACTAACACATAATTCCCGGTTAATTTGATATAATTTCATTGTCCAAAGTGAAGAAATATGCATGTGCTGACTGCTTAGCCATGTGAAGATGTTCCATGGTTTTATGCATATACACATGCAGTTCCATGCAAATAAATGCCATATTACTATTTTTCTCTATATGAGGAACTCTTATTTTGTATTGTAGTTGAATCAGCAATTATTTCAATAGAGCGAGAAGAAAAATGATTTATATAGATAATACTCAAATTTCGTCAACAAATTCTAATCAATACTCATTTATCTATTTCTTATAACAATTGCCAAAATCATCAATGAAAAGATTTACTAACGAACTTTTTTCGCTACAAAATATTATTGTCAAACCTATAAAGAATATAGTTTTTCATATGAAGCATTAATCTAAGTAGTGGAGGATTATAAACGGATTGATTTTTTATTTTTATTTTTTTTAAGGTTTTTGATTTTCACACCCTTTTCAATATAATGTACTTGTACTACTAAAAAAAAACCCAAATACACACACACACACACACGAAATTGATCTTCTAAGTATCGGTGTTTAGCTTATAGTAAGCACTAAGTTATATGATACATTACAATAGGTAGCGTAATCAGTTTTTGAATGTGTGTGTGTTCGATATATGTAATACTAAATAAAAATATAAAATGAACAAAATTTTAACATATTTCTTTATTAGTCACCTTCACTATTGTCAGGTCGAACATGCAAATATGGTGATCATAGAGCAGGAAACATGGGGTGGCCCGTATTTATTGCAAATGTTAGTTCAATCGAAATAGACAAGGAATGGAGTTGTATATGAGCCCATTATTCTAAGCATTCTAAGCGCCGTGGAAAATAGTTGTTTTGTCATTCATTTATTGCTCTAGTTTGAGATTCAAATTAAAGTATTTTAAGTACTAATGTGACACCTAAATACAACTAAGTATCAATCTGGATCTTTGTCCATGTATACATGCTATTGACTTCCAATATTATAAGTTCAACATGCTTGACAAAATTTAAATTATAACTTAAGTTGATCAAACGTTTTTAAAATCCAAATATTTGATAGAATTTACAACTTATTATTCACATGTTCACAAAAATGACTTGTTGATATCCACTATTCAGTTGAATGAGTGAGGCTTAGTTGATGAATTCTCAGCATTCTTTAGAAATCAAGAGTTTATTTATTATTATTATTATTATTATTATTTTATATATATATATATATATATATATATCTCGTATTTGTCTTATATTTCTTGTAGGGATGGCAACTAGACGGGTATAGGATGGGTCAATCATTTCAATCTCCATTTCGTCGAATGTTTTTGTTATCTTGCAATGCTTTCATACCCAATTAAAGTGAAACAGGCCGAGTTCAAGGCGAGATTGAGGCAAGGCAGGGGGCATATTGCCCCATTTATTTATTTTATTTTTTGTTTTTATTTTTTATTTCTTTAATTAGTAAATATTATTACTTTTTTTTTTTCAAACTTGTTAAGAACAATTTATGTTTTCTTTAAAAATGATGATAAATATTTTATTTTTGTTTAATAAAAAAAATTTTAATTTGAAATTAACTTTAAACGGGGGGCAGCAACTATGTTTTCCGTACATGCCCCATACCTGCTTCGGGGCAATGACTTCCGTCCCATTGACTTGATTAGACTATTAATCCCCGTCCCTATTTGAGGTAGAGCTCTGCGGGTATTGGGTTAAATGAATTTTTTTGTCGCCTCTGACTTATTGCTTCTAGTTGCATCGGGTTTACAACGCTCAAATTGTTGCTAAACAGTATTATTAATAACTTTGTTCAGTTTAAAATTCGTCAGTGATATCTTCTTGGATTATATTTGTCCAGTTGAGGAGCAAATTTTAGTTTATTCCTTTGATTTAGAATTAAATATAAGCCAACTAGGTACAAATCTGACCAAAATACAACTAAGTGTCAAACTGGATCTTTGTCAATATATAGGTGCCACAAACCTAGGATACTATTTGGTCTAATTGAATTTCTGGCTCCGCTGGTGGCCTATCATTATCTATAATTCAGTTTACTAATTTATTCCCTACCAACCAAAATTCCTCCTTTTTTTGGGTTCATAAAATATCGGTTTTCTATTCAAACTCCTACTTTGAAATATTTGATTGCCATTTTTCATTGAAAATATTTTTTAACTTTTGAAAATATGCCTAATTTTTTTTTATTTTAAAGGAAAATAATTTCTTTGAGGGAATATGTTTTTATCTTCCTCAAAATAAAGAAAGTATTTTTCATGTCAATCAAACACACTCTTCATGTTGGTCCTATTTGTAGGTATGTGCATCAAATTACAAGAGCTCGAAAACCTGAACTGCACTATCAATTATGTAAAGAAAATTTAGTCCATTGATTAAGCAGCATTGGTCTCGACCCAAACAACATTCACCTAGTCTAATGAATCATGTTATAAGTACAAAAAAAATTGACATAAAATTTCGACAGATAACACATGGCAGGAATTGATTGAAAGGTGGAAAGAGAATAAAGAAATCAATCAAATTATTTGCGACCACGTCAACATAAGTAGAAATTCTGTTAAGAATTCTCTGTACTCGTGACTTTTTCCAAATCTAATTGACCAACCTTGGGTAGAAGAACATGCATTTCAAGTTTCCAACTGTAAGTATACTGATTGCATAAATGTCACATGTGTATGCATGTGACTTATGTTAGTCACTATATAAACTAATTCAATCGATATTATGCACTCTCTCGAATTTCGTACTAAAAAGATTATGGGATTTGACTATTCAACTCGAACATCCTCCACAGTGTTTTATGAAAACTCACCGTCTAAATGATGTGATGTTATTGGGCTTTGTAATCTCTGTCAAATAGTTCATCTGTTGATACACTGATGCTCACACTAGTGAGTATACACTAGAGTGTTGGATTTCGTTGGCTTGACTAGAAATGAATTGAACTGAGACCAATTTTTGAATTGACAACTTATAAAATACACCTAAAATTAAAAGTCTCTTGAAAAATCATATGAAAAGTATTTGGAATTAAAATTATTGGGTAACATTGTGTCACTTTCTAAAAAAAAAGTGATACAATATCACTTTTTAAAGTTAAATGTCACTTTTTTTTATTGACATACAATATCATTTTTAACGAGATAATAAATGACAATATAATAGGCAATGATGATACGAGACATTTTACAATTATTAACGAAGCTTTGTGCAAGATTTTTCATTTACATCATATGAGGCAAAAACTTGTGAAACTTGTGGCTGCCAATAATCTACCTTAAACGTTTAGCTATCAAAACTACTCATCATGGCATGTACGAGGGACTACTAAGATCTAGAAGGACCACCATATCAATCTCTACGTTAAAGGATTAAGGGAATTATCCAAACACCGCAAAATTTTATCGCAATTGGCAATGTTGCAGCTTCCACGACGTAACCAGCATTGTGGTCCATGTAGATAGCTTCTGTCGACAACTGTTGATCCACTGGTGTGGAAAGAAACAAAACTTGTAAGGAAGAGCAATTTAACACAAAAGGTTTTCCCAACAAAATGACAATAACTCAAAATAGCGACAAATAATATTGAACACCAACTATAATTAAGACATATTGATACCAATTTCAGGATAAAGAAAGAATTTTGATTAGAGAAATTTTTACGCCTAAAAAATTTATTGCACAACCCTAATCATCAATATGAGCATCCATTGCACAAAATAAGCATGTTTCAATTAATAACCCGACAAATAATCCGTCCTCAATATCTAAATATCATTGATTGTTAACCCATTATATTAAGGGTATGTCTGTGCATAGTATTAGACCGATCTACAAATAAAATAGACAAGATATAACTTTCTTTTTCTCCATTATACTTTTTAAGATTCATAGTTGTCTTGTAGTGCTTGTTGCCCCCAAAAACTCAATTCTTTAACAAGAGTTTCAATTTTGATTTTCTAAAAGTTCGTATGTGGTCTCTGAAGAACCACCCATTGCAAGTCCAAAGATTGGATCATTTGCTTTCGGAAAATTCTAAACGTACAGAGTATATTTACAGACCCATTACAGAACTTTGAAAGGAAAATGACGTGGCCACTAAAGGAAAATGAAAAGGGCGGGAAACCATAGTGTTAAAAAAAAAAAAAAAAAAAAAAAAGAGGAGGGAAGACGTTTCATTATTTCTTCCCAAAAACAGAGCCGTAGTTAGGTTTAGAGGAAATGAAGCTGCGTCCCATGAAATTCCTGTGAATCTTACCGGTCGGAGGTGAATGCGCCGGCTGGCAATCTTCGGCTAGACTGTGAAGGGAAGTGAAAGAGGTGTTCGACGTGTGCGATTTTTCGTTTCCTTTAACTCGTCGGGTTACTTCATCGGAAAGAGAAGAACAGAACCTCAGGTTCTCTCCAAATATCCAATGTCAGGTACTTCATTATTCTTGTACAGTTTACTGGTAAATAATAAGTGGATAAATGAAGTTATTTATTGGAGTTGCATTTGATTTTGTGTTAGACCGTAATTACGAACTAAACAGGGGAACAAGTATATCAAAGTGAGGAAAATAAATAGTGAACAACTGAAGTGCTATTGAAGATAAAATGACATTTGAGATGTTTGTCTTATTTATACCCTAAAATAATCTTGGTGGGAATGGTGGGTGAAATTATTTCTACATATAAAATTTTATTTCTCATAATATAGTCGAGAACTTTGGCTTATTATGTTTCTTTAACTGTTAATTAATTTTTTGTAGTTTTACTGACTGGAGTGAGGTGTTTATCAGTTTTGAAAACCCACAATTTATGAACTTCATGGACTTTGAATTACCAAATTTGAATGGGGGATTTGATAAAAAAGCCTAGTCAAACAATGATTTTGATAAAATAACCTTCCTTCAATGTTTCTTGGTCAAATGGCCTTCATTTATAAAATACAATAAACAAATAATATCAAATATCTAAAATACCCTCATCATGGAAAATACTCAAATACCCCTTTCAATCCAATTAAATCCCTCAATTCATCTACAAAATGCATTAACCTGTTTTCCCTGTGATTTCTTCCCTAAAATCTTGATATTCATTGTATTTTTCTTCTATCTTCTCCAACATTGTGAGCATTTGAACAAGAATTTTATTATCTATATTATCTACATTGAGATTTACAGATGGAGGCTTGCATAAATTTCAAAAATAAAATTTTATAAGGTTTTAGCGGCCTATGTTATAATGACCTTGGGAGAGTAATCGACTTTCAGAAACATAGAACGATCATAATGCAATTTGGCCTCAATTTAATAGCCTTCTAGTTTTTGTTGACGCTGTGGAAGATATTTAGATTCAAACTTCCACTATCATCTCAATGTAAACTGAAAATTCGCCTGCTGAAATACTTCCATGTGGTAATTAAAAATGATGCAGCTTCTGCTATAACTTATACATACAAATGAAAAGGGTAAGGAAAAAAGTTGTCATGAGATATTATCTAATATTTCATGTATATTATGATTAGGTGAATAATAAAAACCTGACTTTGAATTATGTTTCGTTTGACATGTATTTTTCAACAATTTTCAGGAACTTGAGGTGAAATGTTTGGACTGATTTATCTTTTATTTGAGACTAATTATTGATGCTTAAATTTCCATTTTCCTTGAACAAGTTAGTTGAAGTACTTCATCATATTGCTTCTCGTTTCTATCATTGCCTTTTATTTTGCTGAACATTATCTTTCTACTTGGACGCAGAGTGCGAAATTATGGAACCAGGAAACGAAAATGGTTTCATGCAATTCGATAATGAGATAGTTTCGAACAATATCAACGTTGTGGATAACAACGCCTTGAGAGGAGATGGAGAGATTGTGCTCGAGGTGGGTATGACATTTAAAGATGAAAATGAGTTGTTTGATTTCTACAAGCAATATGCCTATGCAGTTGGTTTTCTAGTCAGAAAAAGAAATTCTAAAAAGGGGGATGATGGAATTGTTAGATTTGTGACATTTACATGTAGTCGTGAAGGCCGAAGGTCTAGTAATACAAACAGTGCTTTGAAGTCGCAACCAACAAGTCAAACAGATTGTAAAGCACGAATATCTGTATCTGCAGACTGTAATGGCACATGGAGAATTAACACCGTCAACCTCCAGCATAACCATAAGACAAGTCCTTCGAAGTCTAGGATGTTTCGGTGCAGTCGGGAATTACGTGCATATGTAAAACGAAAGCTTGAATTGAATGACATAGCGGGTATTCCACTGTACAAAAGTTTCAACTCTGCAGTTGTAGAGGCAGGTGGATATGAGAATATGACTTGTGTTGAAAAATATTGCTGAAATTATATTGAACAAGTTAGACGGTTACGACTTGGAGAGGGAGATGCAGTAGGATTACAATCTTACTTTTCACAGATGCAAGCACGGTGCTCAGGGTTTTACTTCGCTATGGATTTGGATGACGAGTCTCGGCTTAAGAATGTATTTTGGATAGATAATAGATGTAGGCAAGCTGACAAGGAGTTCGACGATGTTGTAACCTTTGATACCACTTATTTGACGAATAAGTACGACATGCCTTTCGCACCTTTTGTTGGTGTGAATCATCACGGACAATCAACATTGCTTGGTTGTGGCTTGTTATCAAATGAGAATACAAGTACGTTTGTCTGGCTGTTTAGGACGTGGCTTGAGTGCATGCATGATCAACCTTCATGTGGAATAATTATGGATCAAGACAAAGCCATGCAGAATGCAATCGAGATTGTATTTCCGAATACTAGACATAGATGGTTTTTGTGGCACATTATGAAGAAATTGCCAGAGAAGTTTGGATGCCACATTGATAAAAGTTTGATATTCTCGACTATACATCATTTGGTATACGACTCGAATGCTGTTGATGAATTTGAAGAAGGTTGGAGAGCTATGATCGATGAGTTTGAGTTGCATGACAATGATTAGTTGTTTGGATTGTACGAAAATTGAGGTCGTTGGGTGCCTTATTTTTTGAAAACAACTTTCTAGGCCGGGATGTCTACAACACAATGAAGTGAAAGTATGAATACATTTTTCGATAGATACGTCCATTCGAAGACCTCTTTGAAGCAGTTCGTTGAACAGTACGAACAAGAACTAAGGAATAAGGTTGAAAAAGAGTTCCAAGTTGATTTCAAATCATACTCGTAGATGGTCTAGTGTGCAACAAGTTTTGAGATGGAAAAATAATTTCAATTAGTATACACAATTTCACAGTTCAAGGAATTTTAGGATGAGTTTGTATGAAAGATTTATTGTGATGTCGCTTCAGAAGTAGAGGGATTGGATGGGGTGAAGTACGAGGTTCGGGAGTCTATAGTATACCTCAAGGGTAGGAAGAA
Source organism: Olea europaea var. sylvestris (assembly GCF_002742605.1). Taxonomy (NCBI): domain Eukaryota; kingdom Viridiplantae; phylum Streptophyta; class Magnoliopsida; order Lamiales; family Oleaceae; genus Olea; species Olea europaea. The sequence goes on from NW_019265488.1 coordinate 36,053, forward strand.
GAAAACATTTCTCGTCTTATTTCGGATGGACTCTAGTGAAGTGATGTGTAGTTGCCACTTGTTTGAATTTTGAGGAATTATTTGTAGGCATGCGATCACAGTATTCGACCGTAATGACTTCACACGAACGCCAGAGAAGTATATATTGCGGCGGTGGAGGAAAGATGTTAGTAGGGCACATACGAAGGTCGCAGTGAACTACGCCGGGTTGGTTAGTATGCTTGAACAATTAACCTATGATGATATGTGTCAAGCATTTTCGGAGGTGGCAGACCTCACTGCGAGTGACGAAGGCCGGGCTCGAGCAATAATGGATTAGATAAAATGCTAAGCAACAGAGTTGAGGACTTCCCGGTCGAGTGGTGGTAGTAATGTCCTTCCCCAGCAAAATTTTCAGGGTGCCACATAGTGCATTGGATCGTAGAATACCACTGGCATGAGTGTGTTGAATCCTAACTCGTCAAAATGAAAGGGCGTGTTGAGGAAGCTTAAGAAAAAAGGCCCGTTGGAGTGTATTTCGAAGAAGGTAACGGTATTTTTCCCTATTAATCTCTTCAAGTACATGCGACCTCCACCACAAAATTTGAATTTTGTCCATGTATGTGCAGGCAAGTTCAAAGTCAGACAAAGGAAAGAGACTGAGAGATAGGTGCATTGATATGGAAGAGGCTGCACCTAAAGTCCAGCAATCTCAACAACTTCAACATTCGCAGCCAGCACCATTCTCGTATTCATAGCTTCTGTTGGTCAGTAAGCGTAATTTATTTTCATAGTTTTTATATTTTTATTTTCTAATTATGTTGGTATTGGACATAGGGTGACTTCGAAAGTCAAGTGTGTACGCAACTTTCATTATCATCTTCTAATGTTGTATTCAATTCACAAGGTGAACACGTGTTTACATAATCATAATTCACAGTCGATTTTTCCCCTTTTTTCATGTGTTTGTTGACCCAAATTTTAATTTAGGTGCGTGTTTTACTAACCCGCATTTACCACATCCCGAAGTTGCAGTGACTGGGACGAGCCAAATAGCATATAATTTTCTTCAGGTTCATTTTTAGTGAATGTGGATGTTAGACCATAATGTTGTTAGACCGAATTTAGCGTCTCATGTGTTATGTTATTTTTCCTCTTCTTTCAGGTTCAAGGTTCAGATTCTTTTCCAAGAGCAACGCACTTGGCAAATTTGTCCAACGTTGTCCCAATTACTCATCCAACAACATCGTTTCACAACGATGTTGGAATCTCAGATGACAAGTGAAGTTGGAGATGCTAAATTGGGTCACACTTTGTTTCAACATTTGTAGCCCACACTGAACATTTTTGCATGATTTATCCATTGTAATTGTGAGGTTGTTTGTGTGTTTTATACATGTTTCATGTGTACCGGATTTTTTTATTTCTTTGGAATCTAAATATTTCATGTGAAATCTTGAGTTTTTGGCAACAAGAACTATTTCTACATACATATTGATATGATTATATTTTCAGTATGCTTTTAACCCTTTGGAACTTGGTTCAGTTTTTTAAGACATCTGTTAACCTCATTGTGTTGGTTGATGAATGAGTTGCTCACTTCTTTGAGGAACTTGATTATGTTAATGAGAGAGTAAATGGACAGTTTTTGCTGAAAACGTTAGTTTTTGCATTTTGCTTGTGCTCTTTATTTTTTCTGCCATTTTAATGTAAGGAGGACTGCAATATTTGGGGGGATTGGATGGAGAGAAAAGTTGAGTTCAATTTGATGTCAGCAAAAACTAGATTTTCTGCCTTGGTTTCAATCTGTTGGGAAAGCAATCTTCAAATCAAATGTGTATCTTCAGGCCGACAGCCATCCATTCCTCTGCCATCATAATCGAGGAACTTCGAAAACCACTAAGGGCCTTTCAAGTCACAACTTTCCCATAACTAAGATAATTTAAACATCAAATCCAGAAGACGATTGAAACAAACTAAAACCTCCAAAATAAGATGCAACCTATGATATATATACATAGTTTAACTCAAGCAATGAACAAACAGAAAATTAGTTCACAAATATAACACCACCACTTGCATTCCAAAACACGATTACCAATTTCATTACAGCACACACTGCCATTATCCATACAAGTTCTCCAAAACCACCATCTTAAACATCCATTACCTATTTAACACTTAATGAAGATAAAATTGAACACAGCCACCATTTACCACCACCAAACCTAAGCAATAGAATATACTCAATTTATTTATGGACAAAAATAGCAAAGTAATATTTCGAAACATCAAAATCAGTTTTGCCTACTACCTATGGGGCGTGGCCCTTCCCTTTTCCATTCCCATTCACATCGGCACTTTCCTTTCTCTTATGAAATGTCATATTCAATGAAATTTCAATATCTCTTTTTTCAACTATTCTAGCTAGACTGTCGAACATGGTCAGCAAATCTTCGGCTTCCTCGATGGCTTCAAGATTCACTGCTTCATTAGTCGTGTTAGATTCACCGCTTGATTCTTCGTTTACGATCCAATCAAAATACCCACAATTAACACTACATGTTTTGAATAATCGCCCTTTGTTCTTTGTCTCCCTTTCAACTTCAAAACATTTTTGCAGTTCGTGCGTACATCATGGGCATCGTCGTTTTATCGAGCAATTCAGGAAGGAGTGGTCTGTACTTCTATAGCCGTAATAGACGCCAACATTCCTCCCCCTTATGCTGGAAAGAAAAAACTGAATTATTAACAAATATCCGCACTCATTGTCCACAATATTATCGAGTGAATGAACAACACCAAACTGATGGCTAGAAAAAAATTGAATTTGTCCCAGTTTATAAGTATACTCGATTGCATAATTTCCAATGAACTCGAAATTCATCTACAACACATATATAATGAACAAATTCCAATGATCAGAGAATGATATAACATGCATTTAATTTGTATAACATGCAGTGAAGTATCAGATACAAGTTGGCATTATATTATTACTGTCGAAAAATCAAGTGAAATTCTTGAGAATTACATATTTTCTCAACAGATGTTTCGTCTAAACTTTAAATTAACTTCCTCATATGCTAAAATGAATCATATGTTTAAATCTACAAGTTGAACTACATTGTGATTAACAAATTCAACCTACATTTAAAGTTTACATTTGCTTAAAAAATCATAGTAAGCAAAAGATTAAAAAGATCCCAACGTACCAAATTCAATTACTGTACATACAAATCGAATACTAAAAACTTTGAGAAAATAAAATCACAAAAAGGCTCTGAAATTACAACCACTCAAACAAATGTCAATTTCTTCTAGGCTCTAGAATTTTAACCTGTACAAGTTATACTTTCATTTGGATCATAAATACACACATTGATAAGCAAATTCTATACAAACCTGAATTACACCCTGATTGTTCATAATGCAGACTCATGACAAAAACATAAATCAATTTAAAAATCACAAAAAATAGAAAGTAAATAAGAACCCAAAAACCCCGGCTCAAAGAATAGAAACACCAAAGAAAAAAGGGCAAAAACTAAAAGAAACATCTAGGTTTCCATAAACCAAAAAATCAAACTAACTAAAATTTTTTATCTGGTATAACAGAGAAAATGTGTGAAAAATTAACTTCAAAGGAACATGAAGATGGTAACACATAAAATTGAAAGCCTAGCTATCAATTTTTTCTTCATATTAAAATCATATCCAACCATAATACGAACGCAACTGAAATTATTCAAAATATTTAAAACTTAAAGAAATGAAAAGGATATTCATCTCTTTCGATTAATCCCGTGGAGGGAAAATCAACAGCTAGAGAGAGATGTAGAAATGAGTCCAAGTGGGTTTAAGTTACTGATTTTCGAAATAAGGAGTGATTACTGTGGGGTGGGGTGTCTACCGATCGAAGTAGAGTGACGTGATTTTGGGTTTTGAATTTCGTAAATCGAATTTTTGCCCAACGTTCATAATCATAATCTTTCATTTACACCACCATATTCCCAAAATTACCAAACAACACCAGCTTCTGAAAACAACTAAAAGAAGAAGTGAAATTCGGCTTACCTGAAGCTAAAAGATGGCAGATACTGGGTCGACACTACTCCACAGGCTCAACGTTGTGGATTTTGCTGCGGCAATTCGTCGATCGGGCTACCAAAGGTGGATTTCGGCTGGGCGAGGTGGAGGCGAATTTTAGGGTTCAAAATGGTGAGAGAATTTTGGTTTCCTTCCTTTATTGTTGTTTCCTTTCGTTATTGGGGCTTTGTTCTGGGGGAAAATTCGTTCGGTTGTGTGCTAGACACGTGATTCTGTGAAGGTTCTGTAAAAACCCATTCTGTACATCTAACACTATATATATATATATATATATATATAGTGTTAGATGTACACAACCCGATCCTATTCCTAGTCCGAATTCATATAAAAAAAATATGCATTGATTCAGAGGATTTATCACACATGATTGCAGATGTCATATATATTATTCCTAACAACTATTGTCCATGTGTTGATTTTACCGCGTTCTAGACTTATTGTGAGTATTCCTACACTATAACAAGCAACTTACTATCTAATTGGTGATCAAGCAATTAAATAATTCAATGAAAATGCAACGCCAATCAAGAAAAAAATAATGAAATACTGAATTAATTGTCTTGAATTAAAATAAACAAACGATAGGGTTTATCATTCATCTAATACAATGAAAAACTAGCCTAACATAGTAATATATAAATTACAAGAAGAATAATAGAAAAATATCACCCGAATCATGAACGAATACAAAAGATGTTGATCTTCACGTCCAAGGTTGAATTCTTCAAAACTTGATGTAATTGAACTTCAATTCCTTGCTATGGCTTGATCTTCTCTTTCAAAATATAGCAATTGGCTCCTTGTTCTTGATGGATTTGATGAAACTACTGTGTATGAAGAGGCAAGAGAGAGACTTTCATTGCTGCCCGTATCTTGTATTTCTTTCATGAAATTAGGTCAAAATTCACGTCCAAATTGTCTTCCAAAAGAGTTTGAATCAAATAAGGAAAGTTGCATTCGCGCGCACATAATTTTTTCTCTGCACATCCTTTGGTATTTTGATCATAACTTTCTCTATCGGTGTCCAATTCAGGTGATTCAAAGTGAATTGAAAAGATAATTAAAAGATCTACAATTTTTATAGAAATACAATTTTTCCAATTCAAACATTCGCCATCCGAAAAATGGATCTCAAGTTGACCAAAAATCTTGAAGATATCTTATATGATAGGAAGTTGATTTATGGTAATATTCTAATCATATCCCTTTCCTTTTTTACTCCAATTTGCATTCAATTTACTCCTATCAATCTTCAAGTTATCTTTTGTGGTCCAAATCAACCATTAAATATTTACAGTTTGGTCCCCATACTTTGAATTTGTTTCATTTAACCATTTTCCGTTCTTTTTTTCAATTCTTCTTTGAAACATGAAATTTTCCTAATAAAAGCAATAAATAACAAATCAGGTACTAATTCATCCAAAGAATAACAAAATATCATCATTTAAGATCCTTTAATCACACGTTCTTCAAAACATCACTATTCTTTAATATATTTTTATCCTAATATAGGGCTCAAACAAGGACTTAAAATGATATGTTAATCATTTATTAGGTAGACTGCAAATCTCATCTCATGACATGTAAAGAATTATGAATTACTATGTTTTAAACAATTAGTTAACTTGTAATTCATTTTGTAAATGTTAGAAAATCTCCAAAAAAAATCTCTTAAATACAAAGTACTCTCTTTTTCAAAGAATGTTAGTTCTTAAAAATAAAACTTCAAAAAATATTACATTATAATTTTATTTTATTTTTAAATAGAGAGTGGATCTGGCTCTTCAAATTTGGAGACCTATACCCACTCCCTATTTTTACTATATAATATTGTATTTTAATAAGTTATAGATTTTAATATTCTATTTGTTAAATTATTTAATTGATTGGTCATTGATATATATATATATATATATATATATATATATATATATATATAATGAATATTTTTAAGTAAAATAAAGATCCAATATGGAGAGTATTGTTTGAATGTATAAAAAATTTTACTCTCTATATTTAAAGATTATATCTATTATTTATTAGATGCTCTTTATAAATTGAGAGTCTCTTGAAGATATTAGTGTCTGAATTTAACAAATAAAGCACTCGTTTGTCCCCTTTTTTGGTCAAATTTTAATGTTCGGAATACTATTTTTTGAAGAATGTGTGGTTGAAAAAGAATGAAAAATTTTCAATTTACATGTAATGTAATTTATGAAAAATTGTATAGTTGAAAATAAGATAAGGAAAAAATGAAAGAGAATGGGGTCAAACGGGGGCAAAATCTCCCAAATTTACTATGTTTTGCACCAATTCATGAGAAATAATTAATCTTGAGCTCAAGACTCCCTTGTCCAATCTCACAATCGTTTTTGTTTGTCTATATGCTGAACACGAACATGCGCGTGTATTTCATGGTTGAAAAATTAGTGGTTGCAAAATGTGCCAAAATAAATAAGGGATTTGGAGTTTTCAAGGTAATGGGAAAAGAAGTGGCAACAAATATTTTGTTGCTGTAAGGACCCATATATAGTAGAAAAAATCTCCATTTGATTATGTTTTCCCTTTCTACAATTATTTCAAAGGTACTGAATTAGGAAAGTCAAAATAAAAGAACCCTTATGAATCGATCAACCTTCATCCAAACTCGTTACGACATGAATTAGCTTATTTAAAGACATTGTCTCTGCTAGGACATGCCCTACCCATAACTCTATCAATATTGCAAGTCCATCGTTCAAGACGTCATATTTAAGTTTTACTTTCTAAAAGCCATTTTTTTTAAATAAGCCAACCAGATAGTCGAAGCTCGGCTAAAGTTTATAATAAGTTGAATTCTTGAATCCCTAATTGATAAATTGGTTATTGTAATAATATAATTTGTTAATTAGATTCAAGAAAAGGTGGCAATGGTACGAAGCTCACTCTTCCTTTATCTTGACCATAGGAAATTTCGTTGGGTGAGACAGAAATTAAAATATTCCAAATTTTCATCAATTTTCTTTATGAATTTTGTTATTTTGCCCGAATTTTGTTGCTCGAATAGTTGAAATTCTCTCACATGCCGTGGGTCTCGTGTGAATAAAAAAGTCAAAAAAAAATGGGGTCCCCCTCTTTGTGAGAGTCAGTTACCTCCTATCAAAAAAATTCGAGTACTGTAGCGGGATTGTTTCTTTATTTACTTATTTATTTTTGACATGTAAAACATAAAAAATAAATAACTGGGTCAGGGGTTAATTTTCCACTCAACCCACCTCTCTCTCGGCCGCCCGGTCCTACTTTTCAATTTCAAATATTTCCGCAATTTTCGATCCCTCCGCCAAACCATTGACGTTACAATTAATAGCTTCCTTTAAACCCATTTCCCTCGAATATCACAATCAATACCCAAAGCCCTGATTCAATATATGCAGAAGTCACAGATTTTGAATAATTAAGCAATCATTTGATAAAAATGGCGACATCAGCTTTCAAATCGACGTCGAAGAGGACCACAATTGGCGGCTCCATCTCCGAAGATCCAAGCACCACTAGCCGGTCTCACCGCCGGTCCAGAAGTCACAGCCGGTTCTCCCGACCGGAGGTAGCTTCTGAGCCGAAGGGGAAGTTTGTCAATACGGGCAGAGGATCGGGGAATTGCACGGAAATCAGCCTTGATGATCTTGCGATTGAGTTCTTCTCGTTGAGAAAAGAGAATGAGAGCGATGAAGGGGCGGTGCAGGGGGAGAGGGAGGGCCGATCAGTTTCGCATCATAGGGGTGAGAGTGGGGGTGGTGGCTCTGAGATTGGGCGGTGGGCTAGTGATACGGCATCGTCTAGGAGAAGGGGGAGGTCAGTGTCAAGGAGTGGTGGAAGTGACAGTAAAAGATCCATTGTTTCTAGTGGCTCTGGTGGTGGGGGTAAAAGTGTTACTCCTGCTGAGGCCGGTTCACGGCGGAGGAGGTCCCTCTCTGTGGCTAGGTATCATATTAGTGACTCTGAGGTAACTTTGATTAATCCATTTAGTCCTTTCTTTGCAAAATCGGATTTTTTAGCAGATAATTACTTTTCCGTTGCTTGGATTTGAATAGACTCTGTATTGTTGAATGAAAAAAAAATGTTGATGTGAGAGATAATGCCGTGATTGTTAATCGGAGAGCTGTTACAAGTGTGAATTTGTGGAAATTGTTCAGAAATTTTGAGAGGTTGGAAATGCAAAATTTTTCCAATGAAAGTAATTGATGGCATTCCAAATGTAAGAATTATGCGCAAGTAGTTTTAATCTCTTTAGGTTTATTCTAATATCCAGTGAATGTCTTGATTGAATATGCACTATATTTGTTTTCTATCATGCATAATCTTGGCGTTAATTGAATATTAAGCAGTATTGTTCATGACCTACCAATTTCTTGGCGAAATTTGTGTTTATATATTCATCTCATGTGACTTTGACGAGGACACCATGTGTCATTCACCTGTATTTTTTTGTTATCTTCTTTGAAGTGGAAGATTGTTCATGATTAAATTCTGGAACTGTGGTCTTATTCTCGTTTTATTCTCTATTATGACAAGTTGAGTATGACATGCTACCTGATTTATGCACGCACAATTGCATACCAGTGATGTATTATTTTCATGAACTCAAGCTTGCAACCTACCTGCTTTGGAACATATACAACATGGCTAGTACTAGTTGACTGCTGGTTCTATTCACCAGCACCACCTCAATGGAAGTCCATACACGATGCAAGTCTCGATCAATTGTCACCGTGTTAATCAAGATCAACACAGTTGCACCAGCAATTCCTCACAATCTTGAGATGGAATGTATACTCATCATACTTGCTTAATACTTGGTCTAGGTGAATATTGAAATTGAACAGTGAAGGAAATGCTACCAAATTTTCATACCTAAACAGTTCATCTCCCTGTTTGGGCTATGTGGGAGGTTAAAAGTTCAAATATAATTTTTTTATCCTTTTAAATTTAAGACATAACTTTTGTGATTGAGCATTTTCACAATTATCAGGCATCCTTATATGCATATGGGTATAAAATTTTCTAGATTCCAATTTTTTTATGACTTTAGCTTGATAAAACTTCAGATTCTTAAATATTTGCTACAAGCTTAGAAAGCATGAAGTTATTAAACTATGCGTGTGAAAGATTCTTCAGGACTGTATTATGAAACTATTTATGCAGCTTCTTTACTCCAACAGGAGTACATAAATTGACATTTACATATGATTGGCAGAGTGAGGTAGATAATTCTCATAATCCAAGCAATCGTGCTATTGTGAAGGGTCCTATCAGGGGAAGGAGTCAAATTCCTTCATCACGGGCGCCAACAACTTTAAACAATCAGCAATTGGAAATATCGCTTAACAAAAAAGATCAGTTGCTGTTACACGATGGCTACTCTGTAAGACTGTTTTGTCTTTAATACGGTGGCCTTTGGCTTCTTTCTTTGCGTATATGCTCATATTGGTAACATTTACCTAAGGCGCACTTGGAACTGTAACCAAAAGCTGGCCATCAAGATCATGTCATTGCCAATTTATGTCCTCGTTATTTTTGTCAAATAGAGCTTTGATATAATTCTTTCTAGAAAGGAACTGAAGTGTAATATTTGTCTATTGATTCATAGAGCCACTCCTCTGCCCTAACTGATGATGAATTGAAGACTGTGTGTATTGGTAGAAATGGATTTGAGAAGACAATCCAGGCAGTTTATGCAGAGAAGAAGGTTGATTCTTTTGTACTTCTATTTATTAAGTAGGCTGTACATGAAACTCTAGCTCCATTTTCACTTTCACCTCTCTTTCTATACTTCTTTCTTGCACCTCAGGCTGAGCTCCATACAGAGGATGCTGTGAACAGTGGGTTGTATGAGGCAATGAAAAAAGAACTTAGATTTGCTGTCGAAGAAATTCGAAATGAACTGAATCAAGTATGTTAAAATCTCTCTTCGTTGAAACAATCTTTCTTCCATGCTTTGTTGGTACTATAAACTGTAAAATGTTGGTAAATCTCTGTTTGTTAAAATTTCGTGGTATTTATGTATAGGCCATGGTGAGAGATCTAGCAGCATTATCAAATGGCAATTTTTTGCAGGTGGACAAACCTGAAGTTCTTCGAGATTTTTCAGTAATCAGAAATAGTTATACTACAAAGTTAGAACAGGTATCAAATAATAGATCATTACATTTTCTTGCATGCATGGCTTAAAAAGGCGTGAGTTAGTCACCCCTTCAGTGCCTCAAGGCGAAATCTTAGTGCTGTTTTATTGAGGTAGGCACCTCATCATTGAGGTGCACGCCTTGTCAAACTCTAAACTTAACTTTCAGATGAAAGAGCCCTTTTAATTGGACCCATCTTGTCCTCCAAAAAAAAAAAAATGGTCTTATCAATTCTTTGACTAAATACTGAAAATTACCTAAACAACCCCACTAACACACCACTCCCCTAAGACACAAGAAGCTCCTTCACAAGATAGCAATGAGGCAATCGATGGTTTTGAAACTCCAGCCGACTCTGTTGCACGAACACTTCAACTAGTATAGCTCGAACACATGTTGGATGAGACATTCATCGAATATTCTACCATAATCATTTCTTTCTTTAATAGAAATATTATATATTTTAAACTCAAAGTTATTATTAAATAATAAATGATACACATATTTAAAATATTTCAACAAAAAATAATAATAATAACGAGTATAAAATTAAGCCCCATTCTTCCAAAAATTTATTTTTTTAAAAACTCATTTTTAGCCACACATTTTTTAATAAAATAATATTACATGCAAATCTAAAACTTTTTTTCTTTAATTTTTAATCACACATTTTCCATTGATCACTATTTAAAAAAGCGTTTTTTCACTTAAAATGGGCTCAAACAAGGACTAAATTTATACTATATAAATGAAATTTTTCATAGAATTTAATCAACACGATGTGTAGTGTCGGTACTTTGGAAAACATCGTGTGTCATTGTGTTCGACTTGTGTCTTGTTGGTAACGTGTCCGTATCAGTTGGTAGGTTTTTATTCATTTATTTATTTTTTGTTTTGTGCATTTCATTTCCTCTCTCTCTCTCTGATTTTAATTTTTTTTAAATTTATCAAACTCTTCCCACTTCTGAATTATTTTATAATTTTTTGGTTTATTGTGAGGCCTATGCGTCTCTTCACAGAGGAAAAACTCTTTAGTACCCATTTTTGCCTTTTTAAACATTGTTGTACGAGCTTACCTTCTTGCTTCTGGTCATCTTCGTATTTCGATGAATGGGTTTGCTTTGCCTACTGATGATCTTTGGGGTGTAGGCAACAAGAGTATATCAGTCAGTAATTCTATAAGATCCATTTGATTTTTGTATATACAACTATTGGAAATTGTTGATGAATGAAGAACTTGAGTGCGCCACTGTCCTTGTTTACTTGGTTTTTCTTGCATGTTCCACGGTCTATTTCTTAAGCTTGATTCTTTCCACTGCATGTACTAGGTCAACAGTTCAACCCAAGTTTGAAATATGGTCAATCTTGTTATTCTTTATTCTAGGATGTTTCTTTAGGATCATGAGCAATATTCTTCTATCTTGCATTATATGTTCATATAGTCTTCAAGTTCAGAGATGCATCTCTGCACAATATTTTAGTTAGCTCTTAAGAGAGAGAAAATAGAGAAATTTGCACTACTTGTCTAAATGAAAATTGGCAATGCTGGTTGAAAACCCTTCGTTTTAAATTCTCAAGGATTCCAAATTCCTCTCCTAATTAAGCTATATCTGGAATTCCTCTCCTAATTAAGCTATATCTGGAATGCAATTTTACCTTTTGAGCTCTTATGTAGCCTCAAATGATAGAGATTAATTATGTCCAACTTATTTTTTATAATTTGAACACCTCATTTGATATATTCTTTGGAACTTGGGATTCCTGTCAACTGTCCTGCAAGATGAATTGACTTTGTATAAAAATTCTTAATTTTTGACTTGGCTAAACTCTCTGCCAACTTATAGTCAGAGAAGCGCAAGCAAGATCTTCTCACTGGAATATTGCTAGAGGAGCAACGAGGACAGGATCTCTCCAAAATTGTCAAAGATTTACTTCCAGATTCAAAGACTTCATCTGTTTCTCAAAAGCCATCTCGAGCTAGAAAGGTGTGTGGTGATCCTCGTGATCATTGTTATATCGATGTGGTGGTGGTGTTAAAATATCATATTCACCTTTTGTCTTTTCATATTCCAGAGAAGTAGTGACAAAAGTAGGGCGTCAAAGCAATTGAGTGAGGAGGCAGAAAAATATTTCGTGGACTTCATTTCTAATGTTGAAGACACAGACATATCTTCATTTGATGGAGAAAGAAGTGATGGAAGTTCAACCATTGGGGGCACTCGAAAGGCAAGAGATTCTTCAATAAGAGCAGAAATGGAAAGCTATCAAAGTCCCGTTGAAATGGAGGGTGTTCTTTTACCTTGGTTGAAGTGGGAGACTAGTCCCCATGGTTCTCTTTCAGGAAAAAGTAGAGCACAGACTCCTGTCACTCCAAAAGCACTACAGTGGGACTCAGAAAAGGTGACGTTTAACTTGCATGAAATTGCAGATATGATCGCATAGAGCATCCTTTAAAGCATGTTTGGCAAAACTTAAAAATTTGACTAACAAGTAAAAAAGGTTTAATTTAAATAATTGATTTTAGAGGTGAAAGTTGGAAATAAGTTGGTGATGTGATACCAACCTCAGGGTTATGTTCAAAATAAGTGACTATTTTAACTAGGCTCCTGATAGACTCAAGAAACTAGAAGAAAAAAGGAAGCTATCTAAAATGCTTGTGAACAAAAGTAAATTTGACTTTTAAGCTTTACTGCTTAGCCAAACAAGCTATAGTTCATCAAAAACTCTCATCTCTTTCTAAAGGAACCATTCATTTTGGATATCAGTTGTGCTAAATGTTTGCTTTAATTGCACAATCGTCTATGAGTTCTTTAATGTGGGGAAACTAGAATTGCACAACTTTGTTTATCATCTGGAATCAGCCTGCTCATTTTGGGAAGTTGTGTTGTGCAATGCTTGACAGTATTAAAACAAGAGAAATATGCTATCATGTTGCCCATTTTAATGTACTATTAATGTCTGTCGATATCTTTGTCATTGTTGTAAAATTTTCATGAATTTTCGAATTTATTCAGGATGGAATCTCATTAAATGACTTGAGTAATCATTCGAACAGCAGTCATGGGAGCTGGAGTCCTAGATCGTTGAATAGTACTCCTTTAAATACAAGAGAATACAATGGAGGCAAAACCAGACAATTTGGTGATGAACTAGTATCCCATTTTAACACGGACGAATACCTTAAACTCGAGAATAGCGAGGAAGTCTTATTTGAAATGTATAAAGAACGAAACAGAATTAAATCTGGTGGTCTTTTGCTTTGTAACAGTGTATTTTAGTTATTTTCTTAGTAAATTTTTATGCTTGTGGTGAATGGATTCAAATATATAAGGCTTCATTTTTAGATAACGAGATTTATCTTTTGATACAGAGTACTAAACACAAACAATTTAGAAAGAGTGGGGTCATTTCTCTTCTTAGCCCATGTTTGACTTTCATTAAAATGAGTTTTTTTTGGGAAATGAGTTTTCAAATAGTGATTTTTTGAAGAATGTATGGTTAAAAAGTGAAAAATTTTGGGATACGTTCAAAATATTTTATTGTGTGAATGTGATTGAAAATAAGTTTAAAAAAAATAAGAGGAAATTATCAAAATAGTCAACTTTTGGTGTTGTATTTACAAAAATGTCACTTTTTTTTACATTACAAGGATGTCAAATTTAGACAATTTTAAACATATTTACTCTTAAAACTAAATTTAAATATCCTATAGGTCCTAATTAAATGAGATTAGACCAATCAAAAAAATTGTACAAAATTTTGAAAGAGTGTCTGACAAAATTGAATTATTGAAGAAAAAAAGTAGAGCAAAAACCAAAATGCAGGCACCAATCCCCCAGTCGAAGAACCCTAAATCGCTCGCTCACTCTCTCATTGCTCTCAATGAAGTGAACGAATCTGATGAAGAATTCCACTGAATATCAAAAAACTGCCAGCAATAGTTTAGCCATTGTATCTAAATTGCTCGGAATGAGGAAGTTAAAATCGGCAGAGCAAAATCGACCTAAGGTCCCAAACTCCATTTGAAACCGGCTGAAAAGTGCAAACAGTAAACCCTTAAATTTCCATATTTCCATTCCGAGCAGAAGCAGCAGTTCAACTGGAGGACTGGAGGCGGTGGACTCTGTGGACTATGCGTCGCTCTCAGTATTCTATCTCACACAGTTCAGGTATTCTTGTTTATTAATTCAAAACAATTTTGTGAGCCCTTTTTTGAATATATTCTGTATTGGTTGTGGGTTATTGTTTTTAAATTAGAAAGAAATGATTGATGATGTGAAATTGTCTGTGAAAATATATTAAAAGATTATGTTTGTTAACTCTTTTGAATATATTATCTCCCATTCGTCAGTTGTTGAAAAGATTATCTTTCCTTTTTTTTTTTAGAAAAATTATATTATTTTAGTTAATTCAACCATAAGGCATTCAAGATCGGCTCGGGATTCACCAGACCTCGCAGAAACTATCTAAACTTGCAAAAACTTGCGAGATGTAAGACAGGAACTGACATCTTGGTTGATTTTTACCATGTGTTTTTGTGATTGGTTTTCTTCTTGTTCTTCTATGCTGAAAATTAATGCAGTTTGATCAGATGCTTTGTCTTCCCCTTGAATGACCTGAGATAATGGTAAAATGGATTTAAGTTATCTTTGCATCAGATGCCTTTGATGTTTTCCAAGGAGGTCCCATATTACTTGATCCTTGCTATAAATCTGTAATTGCTATAAGATGAATCTTATTCTATTTTCAATGGCCTCTTGGTCCTTGATACCTTCTTCCTCTTATTTTTTTTTTTTATTTTTTTAAATTTTTTTGGTGAAGTCCATTCTAGATAAGGTAATGTTTTTTAGGCCTCTTACCTTAAGAAAATGGGGAGTTGGCTTTGCCCCATCGCCTAGTATATTGATTGGCTAAAATTTTACAGGAGTTGGACTTCACTGAACCTTGCCTTCTTGGAAATATAACAAAATTTAAGGAAAGAAACCTAGTCTATACATGAGTTATGTTTGCAGGTAAGAGAATAAAGGAACAAGAAACTAAGCCCACTTACATCCTTATGCTTGACAAACCACATTTATCTATTCTAAACAATCCATTAATCTCAGCAGTTAATTCTTGTTATTTAAAGCTTGAACTTTTTATATTTGTATCCCCGTATTAGCTAAATGGTAGGCAAATGTATTGTCTTCTCTCCAAATATGGAAAAACTGAATGTTGAGCCTACTCTACGAGTGGTGAATTTCTTCTAAATAGTATTGGACTTTCTGAGGTTCATCTATGCCTTCCTTTTTTATTTTTATTTATTTATTTTACATTGAAAAAGTGAATCAATCTCAGCCCATATTTGGGACGTATCCAAATTGATCGCATAGCATAAGAAGAACATGAGTCATAGAAGTCATAACATGCAAGGAGAACCTTACCTACATGATTCTTATCACACCCCCACCTGCAGCTAGATTTGAGTACACTTTGAGGCATTCATCAGAGTTTAGTTTGACAACATCAACAGAAGGTTAATGGACTAAAATTAATTGAATTTGATGAGTCTCATGGCTGTCTGAGAGGAGTCCACTTGGTGCAGAGGGCATCTCGTGCTTTCTTTTGAGGACATGTTCAATTGTTTCTTGATATTTACTTTTAAATATAACTAGTGCAAATTCTGCCTCTTGCTTTGGTTTTATGCTATAAGTGGTAATGCAATTGTGCACAAATATACATGTTGTATGGGGCTGATTGCATAAGTTGCATGGTAGCATGGGTCAAAATCCCAATACAAAAGATATCTCTACTTTGATGCCAATGCAGGAAACAACTTCTATATAATTCATGTCTTGTCAAGATTTAAAAATTATGAATTGTAAGGATTTAAATATTTGAGTGTTTATCTGAAGAAGGAGCTTCCTAGTACACTGCATCATGCGGCTAGTGATCAAATTCTACCAGTTTAGACTTATAAGTCCAAGAAGGGTTGAAGGTGGAACTGAAAAGATACATTGTTCTCAATGAGAACCATTTTTCTTGTTTGCTGAAAGAAGGTCATGTCTTTTGAGATTGTTCAGATTTAGAACTTAGTTATGAAAATCCTAAACATGCAAGGAGCTGGTAATGATGGAATATCATCATTTCCACTTGCTGTTCTTTTGCCCGTCATTAAACTCATTTAGGTAATTAAATGCATCAGTATTGCATGAGAATACCAGATTGAATTGGATATACGCAAAACCGTAAGCATTTAGTGTATTTTCTCTTTATAACTGCTTAAGCATCAATTAGTTGGGTTATGATGTCAATTTCTAGTTTCTTGATTTCAGTATTCTTCATGTGTGAATATGAACTTTCTCTTCATACATATGTCGTGAACTTGATATCCTTGCTTCACATTTCAGCATTCAACACTGTGGTCTCTATCAAAACCATGAATTCTTTAGGTGTAACTTATAGGAATCAATATTTTGTAGGCTGATTTGGAAAAGGGATTTGACCATTACAAATTAGCTTTAATATTACTTTTGCTTATACTTGATATACACTTTCAGTTTTTAATGCGCAATAATTAAAATATTTGGAGATTGGTATTCAAGAAATGTGACATTTTCAATGTATGCTCCTCTTCAATACGTTTTTTATGCGCAACGTTTCTTTCTGTTGTTGCAGAACTAAACTTTGTGGAGTGTGGACGAAGAAAAGAGACATATCTGTCCATAACTCTTTGCAACTGCTACAACTAGACGAGGTGAAAGCACTTTCTTCTCTCTTGTTATTGTAATGTACGAATATGTATTGAATTTATCTCATACAAGATATTCACAAACCAAGTTGCTACTTTTACATATCTCTTAGATTGCTCGGTGCGTAGTTGCATTATTTGGTATTTTCGATGTAGTTATAAAGGGAAAACTGGCCTTATTTGCTTGCCTTCTACTGTAACGGTAGTTTTTTACTTGGTTGCTTCGTTGTGTTTACATTCGTACTTTGCATGGCAAGCTATGAAACGACTTTCTAGAACTAATATCCACGTTTTCACCTTCATTGTGATTTTTGGGATAACCGGATTTGGGCATGTTCTACATTTTGATATAGGGCACCATGCATGTGTAACATCTAAGTTTTAAAGCGTGTTGTGAATTTTCGGGAGCCTGATTTTTCGCTGTTATGTAGCAGGTTTGTGGGTTGGGGCACCATGAATACATATGCCATATTTATGTTGAAAACTGTCGTTCTCGACATTTGCCTCCTATTATTCTCGACAGTCAGCTGAACCTCGACAGATGAACTGTCGTTCCCGACAGTTAGCTGCGGGCATTCTCGACAGATGACGTCTGCCACTGTAAGGCAGAGTGCAGTCATCTATCGACACATGTTTCGGTGACAGTGTCTCGACACATGACGGTGGGCACAGATGATACTGCACGTGCGTCGAGAAATAACATGTCTGTCAAACATTCAGATGTCATTACCGCATGTATTTTCGCACATTACAAAATTTTTTTGCTAACATTTTATTTTGTTGAATATTGCAAGCAAAATTCACCATAATAAATGTTTACTGCAACTTTGGGTAGATGATATGTTCGTATACGTTTCTCGTATTACTTGTTCCAATTGATGTGGTTGTATGCTCTGCAGAAGTACGCTTGTAATTTGTAATATTCAGCTGTTGTTAAATTATGCTCTAACCATTATCGTTTCATCTGCAGTTATTATGGAATTTCAATTTTTGGTGCCCGAGAATGTACGGTTGCCGGCTCGTATCTCGCAATGGAGCAACTTGAAGTACATAAAAATAGTGATGGATAACTTTGACGATCAACTTCGGGCTGACTTTCGCGACTCCTACCTTGGGTTTCTCGTTGACGTTCCGGAGATCCAATTCTCCTCTAAGCTAATCTAGGCATTGGTGTACCGAGGGATCCATTGCGATAAGTCCCATGAGTTGTGGTTCAACGTGTAAGGCCACCTTACCCGGTTTGAACTGTAGGAGTATGATATCGTCACTAGACTGCATGCTGGGTCATTTTTGGAGGGCGATCGATATACAAAGGCATTGGAGAAGAGGAGGCTGAAGGAAAAATATTTCAAATTGCTGGAGAAAATTTCATTTGCCCAGTTGGAGAAGGCCTTTCTCCGCGCATCGACACCCCGGGCAGATAGATACAAGCTTGGGCTTGCTCTAATTGTGGAAGGAGTTATCACAGCTCCAAACAATAATGTCGGTGTTGATGAGGACACGCTTGCCATCGTGGACGACCTGGAGCTGTTTTTTTCGTACCCCTAGACCAAAGTGGGGTATAGGCGTTTGTTGAAGGGATTCCGGGATACTTGGACACCTAAAATGAGCGATGCGAAGACGAAGAACGAGAAGGACGTCAGTTACACAATTCATGGATTTTCGATCGTCATGCAAGTACGAACAACATTATGTTTATGTGTTTTGTTTGTCAGTATTAGACCATGCCTCCATAGTGTTTGGACGGATATTAATGCGACATTTTTTTTGTTATCGTCCGGACAGATTTGGGCATATGAGGCTATGCCCGAACTCGGAGAACGCTTCGGTGAGCGTGTGGGTGAACGCTCGCCTCGGCTTCCGTGCTGGACCTCCACCAAACAACCGCAGCAGCGTACATACGATGCATTATTCAGGAACGTACAGGTCATGGACATTTTTCATTTGCCTTTCCATTCTTTTATTTAATTGGGAATAGTATGCATTATATTTTAACTATATGTTCTCCCCTGTTGCTACAGCTATACGTGCACACCACACTGTGTCCCACGGAAGCTGAGCGCAATCGGCCATACATCGCCAGTTTGGTGTCGTTCCCTGACTGTCCAGTGCAATTTTTGGACGACCTCACTAGGAGGGTTGTCGATCCACAGTTCCATGAGTCGGCACCAGCTAGTGAGAGAGATGACGGTAGCGATGAGGGTGACGGGCATGACAACGAGTCTGGTGCAGGGGTCGAGGACGTTGACACATCCGCGAGCGATGGCCATCAAATACCGAAGGGCAACAGGGACGATGGGTCTAAGCCTGATGATAGTGGAGAAAGCGGTCGCGACCCCTCCAGCGAGATTAGTGGTAGTGACAGCGAGGACGAAGTGGATGCCTCGGGACGGCAGTCGAGCGCATTACCCACATCTTGGGTTCAGGGTACGCGTGGTGGAGCGACTTTGACGAGGGAGGACGTGGAGGGCATGTTGTATGACCAGCGCATCCTCTTCGAGATGAGGTTGCGGACCGTGAAACTTGAAATCATACAGCACGTCACCGAGGAGTTCGCCAAACCGAGGGACTTCATATCTACCTTGGTGCCCCCATCTAGTGGCACCTCCATTTTCGCTGCAGCTCCAGTCATGAATGAGCCAAACCTTTGGGACGACCCCCACGAAGGTATGATTTTATGTTACTGTTACTTCCATTTACAACATGTGTACAATTTTTCCTATGCGTTTGCTTACAAATGTATTTTTGAAATTGCCAAATTACTTAGATGTACATGGAGGTGACATGGACCTGTGCCCGGATGACGGTGGCCGTCCTTCCCCTATCGGGAACTTGGAGGTGAATGATATGTCCGTTAGTTCTATGTAACACATTTTTTGTCTTCGATGTCATGTCATCTCGTGATATGCTACTCTATTGAATTTGACTGTAATACTAATTTTTTTTTGTTTCCAAGTAGACGGGCAAGGCAGCGACGTACAGAGCCCGCATGACGACGACCGTGCTGACAAGGCTGAAATGCAGGAGGGGAATGGTACGTGCATAAATTTTGTATTTTATGTAATCTCCTCTCGTGATATCTTTCTTGTCCTATTATATCGCCTTTACTTACTGTCTTCAATTTAAGTCGTTCAATAATTTATTATTTGTTTTCGAGTAGCCGGGGAAGGCAGCAACAAACGGAGCACACACGACGACGACCATGCAGACGAGGGTGAAATGCATGTGGTGAACGGTATGTTCGTTATTTTTTTCAACTTCTGTCGTCTCATTTCGTCGTACGCATATGTATTCAATTTCACTCGTTCATTCATTTGTTCTCTGTCTTCCAGAGGACGATGATCGTACGGAGGAGGGTGACATGCAGGACGTGAACGGTACATGCGTAATTTTTTCCAACTTCTGTGATTTAGGTTCTATTACCAAACACTTCCCCCCTACACAAATGATAATTCATATTTTGTGTTTGTCCATTTCACCTAATTTCCTTTGAACTAGTTTTAGGAGAGACTATCTCCACCCTCCCCAGCGATGACAACGAGGAAGGCCCATCGACCCATGACGTCACGGAGGTGGACGGTATGTGCTTTTTTTCCTTCAATAATCTTATTCCACGACTATGTGGCGTCGTTCACACAGAAACGTTTCACTAAAATGCTGAAATATTTTATATGTGTGCTGACACAGAGTTACCGGCAGAAGTGACCGTACCGGAGAAGGGAGGCAATGTGGGCAGCACAAACAGGCAGCGATCGACTCGTGTTCGACGTCCTGCACCACCTAACCGGACGCCATACACGAGGGGAAGGGCAAAGAGAGTAAAGAAATGAGTGAGTTCAAGTGGTTTGGTAAGGTCTGATGTAGTAGTAGATACGTTGTTGGTAACAAAGACATGCTTTGAATTTGGTTTGATTTATGAACGGATACGTTTGCTCACCCATATGCTACACGTTAAATTGTCTTATGTACAGTATATAAATATTTAGTGCAAGCATGGGATGGTATTGTCAGTACATTTTGTGTGTATGCGTTGACGACATAATGTATTTACTGTTTCTGAAATATGGTACACGTTAAAATGTTTTATGTAGAGTACATATCGTTTTGCTATAATACATGTTTAGTGCAAGCATGGGATGGTAGTGTCGGTAAATTTTGTGTGTATGCGTTGACGACATAATGCATGTATTGTTCATGAAATGTGAAAGGGTACATCAACATCATAACTAAAATGAATATATCATCACTCTTAGACATCCCAGTCATATGACTTGTCAACACGAACTGACGATTTTTCCTGTTAGAGTCCTCACAAAAATCTGCATGCCTACCCGCAACGTCAGCACGATGTGCAAAGTTGACTCCTGGTCTGGTAGGATTCTTTCCTTGTCCTGAACTGTAGCTTTAACATTATCGCTGGTGTCCGAGCTTTCACCTTCACGGGTTATTGTCTTCCAAGTAAGGGTTTTAACAATAATCTGCCTGCCACCACCAAGCCTCAACGCGAAGTGGAGTGTGGACTCCTTATGAATTTTATAGTCGCCCGAACTACGGCCATCCGAAGCTGTTAACCAGCGAACATGAGCCTTTGTGTTGGTCTGGTGCGATGCCTTCCTCGTCTTGTATGTTGGCTTCACCATAATATTTATGGCCTGTAATGTTTATGATATGTGAAAGGGTTCATTTTTTGGTCATTAGATTGCCTGCACGTTTTCTACTCCATGGGTGAGTACATTTTCTGGTTCTTACGTTGATTGGATGGATAGTTACGAACTTGCTCTGCTTAGTCATTTCACTTTAATAGACACCTGATGCATGTAGGCAGCTGATTAATTCGGAGGACTGATTTTTCAGTTGAGCATGTGCTTTCATCGAGGTGTGATGACGAATTTTTGTACAATGATGAAGAGGTGTAGTTAATAGCACCAAATAATAGTCAAAGGGATTTAAACCTGGGTTCATACCTGAAGGTGCAACTGTGGAGACAATTACATCGTATCACATATGATGTGGTTAATGATATCAAAGGGGTTTATGAGATTACTTCAATTCCAAATGGGGATATGGTTAAGTGGAACGCACATTGAGATATGACATTTGTTTGTACTCTAATTAATTTGATGTTCATGGTACTTGATGAAGTAGTAGTATTCTGTAATTTCATTTCATTGGAATTGAAGGTGTTATACCTGCACAAATGAGTCATGGAATGAAATTATCTTGTGTGTAATGAAGTGTGGTCGACCGATCGAGGACAATGATTATTGTAAAATTTGCATTACCGTAGAATGAAAAATTCGATGTTATCTTTGCTATGTTGGCCCCAACATTACAACCGATTTATGTTTATTTCGACATGCGTTTTAGTATAAATTCACTTGTTCGTAGAAAGTAAAGTTTATTTTAAAAATGGCTTGTAAAGTCATCCAATGTTCATCTTCATTGGCAGGGACATTAATTTTATCAATTTTTCATGCAATTCATATGATTTATAATTTAAAAACGGTATTCAATTGTGACTAAGGACTACAAAAATTCTGTTAAGTAATGTAAGTACAAAGTCATTGCAGGAATGTTGCCATTGAAGGTATTGCACATGTGTACAATTTACTCATAATTCTCACCATTTATGGACTACATTAAAGTACACTTACACCCTTAACCATCACACCAATGGTCAATCAAGTGTTAAGTAGAAATGAAATGGTGGTTGGTTGGTAAATTGCTTTGAATGTCCTCATATACCTCCAATATAAAGCAAGGCTTGCACTCTTCAAGTGGGATCTATGAAACTCTTTCTGAGGCATCTTGTAGCAGGAATGTATCAAAGTATTTGAAGTTTGTTTCTTCGTACAAAAATAATGGCATCGTCCATGGGAAGCAATTCACCGCTGGCACTTCAGGAGCCGATGCCGACACCCGGTTCAACCGCGCTATGTCCCATCGTAATTTCTTCGAACGATGAGGAAGTGAGTTCGAATGGTGGTAGGAGAGCCATCACCGTCGTTCCCTTTCCGAACCTGGACAAAGTTGCAAGTGATGAAGGTGAGTCTCCGAGAAATGTGCTTGAATAGGTCGTCCCATTTATGGATGCAGACGAAGTTCAACGTTACGAGGATGAGGAGCAAGGTCGCGTTCCATCGCCCGAGGTAATTGTCATCAACTCGGATGATGACGGTGGGGAAGAAAGTTCAAGTGTTAGCTCCGAGTGAAGAGTCCGGCTTTGTTGCGTGTGTGGGTTTCTATGTATGTATGTATAGTGGTTTTTTGTAACAGATGGATTTTGTAACGCTTAACCAATTCTGTAGCAAGTAGGAAACTCCCATTGGCAAGTTATGTGTTTTTTGTGTTTTGTTAGGTGGAGCGTCGCACAACTGTCGAGAATGGCAGGTACCATCTGTCGGGGTTTACTGGCAAATTTTCTGTGTATGTAGTATGCATATTCATATAACATGTAGTTTGGGTTAAAAAACACAACCTAATGTGTACATTGATTGTAGTTTGCAAACTTTGCGGACAGTGTTATGCGCTATAAATGATGTGTTCGTAATATGCATTTCAAAGGAAACTTATATAATGGTTGAATTTTTCATATTCCATACATTCTATTTACATGTGTCAACAATGGCAACAATGTTATGCACAACAAAATTGTATTTTGGTTCGAGACAGCTATACAGTATGTTGTGCCTATTTGCGTTCTGTAATTAACATAACAAAGAATAATGTTTACGCGTAAGAGAATGAAAACAGCAATCCAATATTTACATTGTCATATACAAACAACATCGAGGGAACACTTCACTTACAACTTCAACCACTCACGTACAAAATGCTGCTTACATCGGACGTGCTACAGTGTAGTTCGAACATGTGGTCCGGTTATGACCAAGTCCACCGCAGCGAGTGCATTTCTTGAGCCGTGTGGTGTGCTTGTGTCTAGATTGCTTACGTCATGTGGGTGGTCTTCCTGGAGGACGACGCACACTAGGGGGCATAATAGGAGTACCTGTAATTTCGGGTGGAACATTCCAGTCTTCTTCACGCTGAATAGGATATATAGCTTCTCCATAGGCACCCTTCCAATACTCGGATGTGTAATATAGTGAGCAGAGATCGTACAATGATTTACCTCTCAAACAAGTAGCACGGGTTGCATGAACGCACGTCATACGATTCAGCTGGAACTCACGACAAGTGCACGTCTTTTCGGAGAAGTCTACAATGTCCGTGTCATTGGATATTCCAACTTGTATTAAGTTTTTTGTCAAGCCATGCGCTCGCAGCCTAGTACCTGCTTCGAACGTCGTCCGTAACTCATTCTCCATCGTTGGTGACAGAATAGTACTGCATGCGGTTGCACTTGCTCGACGTTCATAAAATCACTTCTGCATAGTATGCCGAATGTGTTCCACTAAGCACGTGATCGGCAACGAACGGGCATGTCTCAACATTGAGTTCAAAGATTCTGCGTTGTTGTTGGTCAAAATGTTGTACCGTTGGCCAACAAATAGTGCACGTGTCCAAAATGGGAAACTTGCTTGCTCCAAGTACTCTTATGCTCTTGCACTAACCCTACAAAGCTGTCCCATAAGTCTTTCAAACTCTTCGGTCCGGTAAGTTCTTGCGGCTCTTTTGAATAGAAATATTGAACTTGCATTGTTGTACTGCTGGATTAAATTCTTTTCCATATGCCAAACACAACACTCGTGGTGAGCCCGAGGAAATAGGTGAGCAATGGCATTTTCAATACTATTTTTCATGTCGGAAACAAACACCAATTCGTCCGAGTCACCTACAAGATCTTTCAAATTTGATAAAAACCACATCCACGATTTATTCATTTCGGCATCAACAATCCCCCACGCTAACGGATAAATCTGTTTGTTGGCGTCTTGAGCAGTTGCCAATAGAAGAGTACCTTTATACGGACTTTTCAAGTGACTGCTGTCAACACAAATAACGGGCCTCATGTACTGCAAGTAACCCCGAATGCTTGCACCGAAAGCTAGGAAAAGGCAGTGAAACCTATTACAAGAATCTACTTCGATGTGCATTATTGCCCCCCGGGTTACTCTCTCCTAGGATGTAACAGTACGAAGAAAGTTTTTGAAAACTATCACCCGGTGTACCATGTAGCAAATGTAAAGCAGCGATCTTTCCCTGACGTGCTTGATGATAACTAATTTTCACACCAAACTCACGTTCTATGTCACGAGCAATAGCAGTAGGATCATACGATCCGTACGTATTATTCAATTTCCCCATAATCTGCTCAGCAATTACGGAACTGGTGGCATATCGATGTGCATTATGGCGATAATCTATGGAACATGTGTGCACATTGTTGAATTTGCGGATCATGAAGATGGCAGACTGCTTCACACTCGAAGCACGTAACATTCACTTACAATTATCGTCGGCACATACAACGGTTAACATTTTTTGGCTTAACCTGCTAACCTGAAATTGAAACTTCTCTCGCAACGTAAGTAGACGAATTCTCGAGTACAACTCTTTCTTAGTAAGAAAATATTTCCCTTTCGGTAAGATCCGGCGTATTCACAGTGGAAATCCAGTCACATGTATCCAAACTTTTGGAATGTGATAATAGTTCTTCATCAACATCAGCAATATTAGCAGTATTTGTACCATGTAAGGGATCGTCAAACATCTCATGTAATGGTGCAGTCCGAACATCGAAAATTGGAGTATCTGCTGCATTATTATTTGGGACACTTTGCTGATGATTGAGTTCGTAGTCCTGTACGGTATGGCGATCTTCCGCTGTGGCGAACAATTGTTGGTTGTAATTTGTATCCCCCTCAATTTCAACACTTGGCAGGCCGATTTCCAAAGTCGTAATGCAGATGTCAGTTTTCTTATGAACTGATATGTACCAATTTACGTCTTCATCTTCGAGTATTTCGGCCGGCAGTATATTCATGTTCTGAACTTTGAACTTCAATTCCAATTTTGTGCGCGGATCGAAAACACCAAGTTTCTTGTTCAACCGTAACAATAGCTCCTGTAGTGTGATATTGCTCGGCACAAAAAATGGAAGTGGTTTTGTCCCCAGTCCACTTCCATTCGTCATTCACGTAAACAAACTTTCCCCCGTGCGACACGATGAATCCCAAATTATTGTTCATACCTGAAATGTTGGGAATGCAACGATAAATATTATGCGCAATCTAAATGTCGACTATATAATATCATGGAAGTGACACGTTCCAATATTTAAACCTATGCAATACTATAAGGTCAAATTAAAGGTGTCAAGAATTTTCAGCTGTCCAATTCGATAGTTTACTTATCTATCTCGACAATTTATAAATGTCGGGTATGACAGTTCAAATATCGATCCCCGACAGTTTCGAAATATCGAGTTCGACGGTTCAAGTGTCGGAACTGTCGAGAAATTTCAAATGTGTTTGGTAGCATTAATGCTTATAATCATTTCTCAACTACAACAACTATAACATCACAACCTATTTCTAGAAATAAATGACTGAATACTTCATTAAATATGGAATAGTTCACATTTTCCAAAAAAAAAAAATTGGTATGTTTTTCCTTTAAGAATATTAAAAAAACAAGATCATCATATTCTTTTTAACATTCTAAAAAAAAGTAAGCTATTACATAGAAATATAAACAATTCGTAACAACTGATCTTTCAAGATAGATGAAGAAGATGGATGAAGCACTGTCTTTTTCAGGAAGAAGAAAATGGATGAAGAAGATGAATGAAATAATGGTTTCTTTCACAATAAATTTGTTTTTTAATGCTAACTAGGGTTTTGAAGGATTTTATATTCATTTTTTATTAACTAAATTCGTATTTTACAATGTAATATTCATATTTTCAATGATTATAATATACAAATTAAACAATCAAATCACAACATTAATTGTTTTAAAAAGCAATCATGAAGGAGCATTAAATGCTCCAAAAAAGTCAAATTAAGGGTAATTTAGATATTTGACAACAAGAAAGTGACATTTTTGTATAATTTGTGTGCACATCAAAGTTTTTTGTGCATTTTCAAAAAAATTGATATTTTCGGAAATTTCCCAAAAAAAAAAAAATTAATGGATGTCAAATAGGACTTTGTGTCCTGTAACATTAAAACCTTGCTACCAAACATGTTACTAGACTTGATGGTGTCAATTACTCAGTTGAATTTTGATAGTTCTGATATTTCATATTTTTCACAGCAAATCCATTTTGTCTACAACAATAACTGTTCTATAAAACGTTTGAGATATGTTGCATGTACGAGTACATTTTATTAGAATGGTGCCAGATTCATATTTGACAGAATTACATTGGCAGTTGTGTCAAAAACATTTTTCGACCATCCAATAACAAATTACCAAGTATTAATCTGGCACTAATTTGGCAAAATGAATTTGTAGAAGCAGCATAAACCAAAACATTTAGATGACGTTAAGACTATCTCTAAGACTTTTAAAGTTATTGACATCAAATAAAACTCGTACATCCACAAAAAAATGTGTGCACAATTTTACCCTCAAATTCACACGGCCATAGTCTTACTTGATTTTTCTGCTACTTTGCTACACGGTCATCCAAAAGTTTTCGTAACTTGAACAGTGTATCATCATTGAGAGTATTAATATCAATGGTAATCTCACTCTCATTCACTTGGCTTCAATTCAAAGTGATCTCTTTTCAAGAAATTAATAATATCTTCAGGTAATTCTTCCTTTAACAACCACCAACTCTGCTTCCAATTTTCGTATCTCTCAACATTACTCATTACAGGCTTTACTGGTTCTTTCTTGAACTTGTTTTCAGTAGAAGTGATTTTTCTACTTCTTAGCAGGAGGCATGAAAGGAGTTTTAGCTTCATTTTATGGCACTTGGTTTTGAAAGAATGGATTCATTGATTGTTACAAGAATCTTCTTCTCAATTTGTTTCCATCTGGTCTCAAAAATTTATTCATCTTTTCGGCCATAAGATGGACACGTCATGGCTGGTTGTATGTCATTGCATTTTTGAAAGTTAGCCTCATATTTGCAGTTAAGCCCTCTGGACTAGAATACCGCTCTAAAAGTAACGTAGCCTTTATCATCCCAAAATCCATTAGATGCTTCATAACATTGATATTATCGATCGGACTATTGAAGATACATGCATTCTTCTGCGCCATTAACCGTTATAAATGTGTATCACATTGTTTCATCAATTTAATAGAATTGGTATTCTTAGGTAAGCGATGCCTCTTCACCAACTAAGTCAGTCACCTTTCATGCTAGGAACATTTCTACCCCAAGAAAATTTTTCCTCCGGGGCACTGCAGTCACTTTATTCACAGAAATCTTACAAGTTTCCTCCTTGGCCGGTCTCTTTGAGCCATTCCTATAACTATGCATCTCATTAGTGTCATTTGAGCTCAACAAAGCCATCTTCTTCTGAAGCATCATAACTCTTTCAAGTTCATTTTTCAACTTTATCTCCAAATCCCTCCTCTGCAAATGTCACATAGTAGACAATGAAAAGATCCGTCTAAGCACAACAGGGCTATCAAAACCGTCCAAATTCAAGCTGATTGATTTCACTTTAGGTGCATTTAAATCCTTTGAAGAAGTTGACAGGATATCGACCGGACCTGACCCACACAACCCCTGATTAGGAACCTTTAGAAAGTTTCCATGTTTTCCCCATGAAAAAACCTCGACCCCTTTTTTGATCACTTTCTTGATAACTTCTAACCAATGAATTCTATAGAATAACAGTCAACACTGTAAATTCAACCACTAATCTCTTTACATAGCAACTCTTTCTCATTCTAAATCGTATACTCTGCTCATAAAAAAACCCACGTTTCTAATTCCCCAATATATAAATATCTTTCAATGCCAAAATTCAGCGCATATTATCAATTTCCACCAGATCAACATTTTTGGATGGGAAATTGCAGCAGTAGTCCCTAACCTTTTCCTTTTTTTTTTGCAAAATTTACGTTAACATTTATTTTGTACCAGCGAAGGTCCCTAACCTTTCATAAATTTACACCTGAGGTCCATTTGGATGGAAACCATCCAAAACAAGGTCAATTGACCAGGAAAATTTCTTGAAATATCTGCTACCGCAACGATGTTATTGAATGTTGATACCCTTTTGGACGGTGTTTTGGACGATTTTATTAGATGTTGATTCCATAATTTTCTCGATCAACTGATAATGTTTTGGATGGTTTCCGTTCAAATGAACTTTGAGTGCATATTTATGAAAAGTTAAGAACCTCCGCTGGCACAAAATGAAGATTAGGGTAAAGTCTGCAAAAAATGAAAATGTTAAGGATCGCTGCTACAATTTTCCCTTTTTATTGTTCAAAATGTGGTATCTATAAATTAATTATTTTTTATCTTATCTTTTCCTCCTCTTAATTACTTAAGCTTTGACCAAATAAAGAAAATATTAAAAGAACTCCAATTCAATAAAACCTAACTTCGACATTCATTTAAAAGTGGCAGCAAAATCACAACCCTAGAAATGAAAATAGTGAAAGTAACATTAAAAAATACCTCACAAGAATGCAATTGAGAACTTTTGGGTTGCGTCTTGCATGAATGCACAGTTCGCAAATAATTACAAAACCAATAGATAAGTAAATATATTGAGAGAGAGAGAGAGAGAGAGAGTTTGTTATGGAAGGAGGCAAGGCCTCACAGCAAGCAAATTGGGAAGGGAAGGAATTAGAAGCAAACAGTAGTAAACCACATTTCAAAATTGAGGAAATCTAAATGGCATCGTATTTTTTCTTAATTTTAATTGTAGAAGTGCTTACACAATAGATACAAAACATGTTTTTTTCCTATTTACTTACAGTCTGAGGGAAGGGACAGAAGTTAGTCAAAATATTTGTTAGAATTCATTCCCTTTCTTCTTTTTCTCTTCTTCCTTTGAATTTCGACATTTCTCCTTTCCCTTTTTGTTTTCATTTCTTCATTTCTATCTAAATTTCAGTTAAATTAATAGAATTCCAACTGGGATGATTGATTCCTAGCTAATTATCTTCAATTGTGTATCGAATTGGGTGAGAATAAACTAGTTTTGAGTTGAGATTTAGCTCAACCATTACAGTTGGTATTGACCTCTAAAAATGTTCCAATAGAATCCCGACCACCTCCCATCCATGAAGACGTCATTTGTACAATGGAAAACTTCGTTAGGGAGCAAAGGTTGTCGGCTGAGAAAAAGTCTAGGAACCATTTACACTTTGACGATCAAGTCAATGACCAAACGAGAAAAGAATGAGTGCAAGAGATGGGAGATGAGATTTGACTATAGTTAGAAAAATATACTTTGATTGTGAAATGGATTGCATATATATAGTAAAATGAAAATTAGCCAAGTAATGCTAATGGGCTGAGTTCCAAGATCAAGACGATGTTTCTGATTTAATAGGACCAATCCAATTAAATAGTTGGTGTTTAGTTGGTATATGTGGGACCCCATTCATTATTCACGTGCCACGTAATTTATAAGTATAACAATTTTATCAGAGTAGTATGTGACTTGGGAAAGATGGAAACTCGTAGCAAAAGCATGGAAAAATAAGTTAAAAGGATTGAAAAAGAACTTGGGGATCTGAATGTTGTTTACTAGAGTACAGTCCAAGCAGTGAAACACCTATATGGAAGGCAAGATAAGCTATAAGGATTGATGATTGAGATGAATAATAAGTATGATAATATTGTTGGGAAAATGGCCAAGATGAGTGGGGGAATACTTAATTCTGGACTTGAGAATTCCTTGACGCAGGGAAATGGCCCTCATACAAGAAAACATCATTACAGCTTTAAACAGAGGAACTAAACCATTCAAATCATACCAACCAACCAAATGGACTTCTCCCAATACTAAACCAAGCGACATCACCCGTAAACCCGCTTCCATACAAAACTAAACTAAAGGAACCACATCAATCCCCTAAATTTTAAAGTCATCACTCCTTTATACTTTCAAAGCAAAAGAGAATTGGGACTATGCTATAGGTGTGATGAGAAGTACACTCGAGATCATGTATGTAAAAATAGGATGCTAAACTTTATATTAATGGATGAGAAAGGAGACATAGAACTAGATGAGTCATATGGGATAAAGGTTAATAGAAAGAAGAAGAGTTAGATGAAGTGATGGAAATATCCATCAATGCCTTGACATGACGCCTCATATCCAAAACTATTAGCACTCTAGGACCGATAAAAAGAAGAAAGGTGTCTATTCTTATTAATAGTGGAAGTGATATTGATTGTGATGACAAGAACAATATAGAAGAAGAAGAGATTAAGAATCTAAGAATGAAGGGAGATAGTAGATTTATTCAATAATCAAGTGTATTTATTACAATCCAAGAACCTCAATTTATAGGTTCTAAATATCAATAAAAAAGGAAAATTGTAATAAAAAGAAAAACTAGAGTTTCCTTTTGTTTAGAAGGAAACAAATTTATTATTCTACCAAAACAAGAACGTGCAATAATAAAAATTCGATATTTAATTGATTTGATTTCGATTACACCTAGAATACACTTTCCAATGTGCATCATTCCTCCCCGGTTGAAAGAACTTGACTCTGGCCAGGTATAATCTAGATAAGCATCTAAAAGTATAGCATCCAATAGACGGAACTTAACTTCATCAATCCAAGTAGCATCACTAGGCGGGCGACATTTCCAATGCACTAGAAACCAACGAAAACCACCATTCTGCGAAGCAACAAACTGATCATCAAGTACCTCATCAATAACATCCTGCAGAGAAAATGTGGTAACAGGAGCTCGAGGAGGCGATCGAGAAGACTGTTGTAGAAATGTTAGGCAACAATGTCGAAGGCTCAAATGTGCCTCAATAAGGATATATATATATATATATGCTACATTGAAAACATGACTAATATTTAAGTGCGTTGGAAGCTTAAGTAGATAAGCATTAGTTCCAATCCATTTAATGAAGAGGAAAGGCCCTAGTGATCTAGCACAAAGTTTCCTGGCTGTATGTTTAGGGAATTGTTCAGGTGCAAGTTGGACCATGACATAATCGCCCATGTTAAATTCTTTATGCATACGGTGGGGATCAACGGATAATTTATACTGATCATTGCTTAAAGAAATTTTACGTTTAGTCTCATCATGCAAGTCACGAATATGATCAGCAAAAGCTCGAACAGAGGTAGCGGGACGAAAATTAGGGGGCAAAGGGATTGGATCAAACGGCTGGCAAGGAGAGGAACCCCGAACAACCTCAAAGGGACTATGACCGGTAGATCTATTAACGGAATTATTATAAGCAAATTCAACGGTGGGCAACAAAGATCCCAATTCCCTAGTTTATCCCCAACTGAGCAACGAAGTAGATTGCCCAAACTGTGGTTTACAACTTCAATTTGACCATCGGTTTGGGGGTGAAATGCAGAAGAGAACTTAATCTTGTTTTAAACAGTTTTCACAGTGTCTTCCAGAAGTAGCTAACAAACTTAACATCACGATCAGACACGATAGAGACCGGAAGCCTATGGAGACGAACAACTTCTTTGAAGAACAACTTAGCAACGTGGGACGCATTTGAAAACTTGGAGCATGGAATGAAGTATGCCATTTTACAGAACCTATCGACCACCACAAAAATGGAATCATGACCTCGAGCTATTTTAGGTAACCCGAGAACGAAGTCCATACTAAGCTCACGCCAAGGAGTATGAAGAACAGGAAGAGGAGTATACATCCCAGTATTTTGACGTCATGCCTTACCCAATTGACATGTACGACACTGAGATACAATGCGAGCAACGTCTTTCTTAAGGGACAGCTAATAAAATCGATCCTCAGTTAAGGTGACTGTTTTATCCTGACCAAAATGACCAGCAAGACCCCCTACATGTAGTTTCCAGACTAGGAAGTGAAATACGAGGGACACATAACTTGGCACCTTTCAAAAGATAACCATCTTTGAGAAAGAAAGAAACTTGGTCGCGAGAAGGATTGTTTAAGAAGTCCTGAAAGATGGTGCCAAAGTTAGGATAATTAGAATAATTGTCCTTCAAGCGCTCAAATACGACTACAGTAGTGCTCATCGACTGAAGCACTATAGTGAGACGACTAAGAGCGTCAGTCACTTTGTTTTTGACCTCGGCCCGATGATGGAGAACAAAAGTGTACTCCTGAAGAAATTCAACCAACTTGGGATGTCGTTCCCTTAAATGACGTTGGGAGTTAAGAAAGCAAAAAGCCTAATGGTCAGAGTACAGAACAAACTCGTGAGGCAATAAGTAATATCGCCAATGATGAAGAGATTAGACAATAGCATAAAACTTCTTATCATAGGTAGAATACTTTTGTCGAGCATGGTTTAATTTTTCGCTAAAGTAAGTGACGGGATGACCTTCCTGACTTAAGACACCTCCTAGACCTACACTGAAAATATTGTACGCAACCTCAAAAACCTTAGAAAGATCCGGGTGTCATAAAAGGGGAGCCTCAATCAATTTTTGCTTAATAGCTAAGAAAGCTCTTTAGGCCGAAGGGGTCCAACGAAAACCCTCTTTTTTCATACACTCAGTGATGGATGCAGTAATAGTGCTAAAACCTTTAATAAATCTCCGATAGAACAATGCTAGCCCATGAAAGCTACGAATTTCGGTTAAGATGGAAGGTTCTAGCCAATCGTGAATAACTGAGATTCTTGCTGGATCAGCATAAATACCATAGGCGAAAATGATGAACCCTAAGAAGAGGACCTTAGGACGGAGGAATGAACATTTTTTGGGGTTAGCATATAGCTGTGTAGAACGAAGAGTAAGAAAGACCTGTCGGAGGTGAGCTAGATAAGCCTCTTTTGATCGACTTTAAATCAAAATGTCATCAAAATAGGCGACAAGAAACTTTCCAATAAAAGGTTGCAATACATGACCAACATGAAAGTGCTAAGTGCATTAGACAGTCCAAAGGCATAACCAACCATTCATACAAACCATCTGGGCCTTGAATGTCGTTTTCCATTCATCCTTTGGTCTAATCCTTATTTGATGATACCCACTCCGTAAATCAATATTTGAAAACCACAAAGACCCTGCTAACTCATCCAACATATCCTCAAATCATGGATAGGAAATCGGTACTTAATGGTAATTTTGTTGATGATGCGAATGTCAACACACATGCGCGACGAGCTGTCCTTCTTAGGAGTGAGTAAGATTGGAACTGCACTAAGGCTAAGGCTAGGACGTATAAAACCTTTATCGAGTAAAGTTTCAATTTGTCTATTGAGTTCAGCTCGCTTAGCAGGGTTCATTCTATAATGGGGTCTATTCGACAGCTGAGAACCAGGGACAAGGTCGATAGCATGTTGAATATCCCGCATAGGAGGAAGTTCATCAGGTAGGTCGGTAGGCATAACATCAATAAATTCATTGAGTAGAGAACTGACCTCGGGTGGAAAGTCACCGTGAGAATCATTTGAGAGCTTGGTCCAGCAACCAAGGCAAACATAAGCCCGGTGTCCTAACCTTCATGCTCGAAATCTTTAATAGAAAATAATTGAAGACGAGCGTCGATGACACCCTTAGGTGTAGGAATGGGTGTTGCTTTCTTCAGAGGGTTCGAGGGTTTGGTCGGTAAGTGACGAATAGTTTTACCATTGTGAAGAAACTCATAAATGTTATCACGCCCAACAGGACGTGAGTAATATCTATAGGTACAACATCACAGTAAATTTTCTCTGAGAAAAGGGAACCGAACGTAAAGGATACCAGACAACGGTGAGTGACAGGCAATGAGGTTTCATCCACCCACGCTACCTTAAATGGGTGAGGATGTGGTTCAGTCTTGAAGCAAAACTTGGCCACTGCAGACTTAGAAACTACATTCATAGTGCTACCACCGTCAATAACTAATTTGAATGAACGAGAGTTGAATGGAATGAATGTATGGAAAATAGAAGTACGCTTCCATGAGTCAGAATTAACAGTGGTGGAAATGATACATCGCATAACAGAGATAACAGCCGTATCCTCCTCATAACACTCAAATCGATCAAGATCCTCATAAAAATGGTCAATAGGGTCGACCATGAAACATTCATTCTCTGAGGTTGGAAGCAGGGGTTCCTGTGCAAGGATGAGGGTACAATTGGAAAATTGAGAGATAATATGACCACGAGCATGACAGCTATGGCATACAATTTGAAGGTTAGGACCTCGAGTGGTGGCCGGAGAAGCAGGTTGACCCCTAGAAGGGTCGCGAGGAATAGGAGCGGATGAAGATCTCACAGTCAAGCAGGTCTGGATCAAAGTAGGGCTACTAGTAGGAGCACCAGGCAGAGGGGGTCAAGAGAGACGCGGGTTAGGTAAGGTTGAAAGGCCATGCCCGAATATAAAGAACGGGAGTATCGCTCGTTTTCGAGTGCCTTGTTAAAAGCATTCTCTAACGAGTTGGGATTGAGGATATGGACTTGATGTTTGAGGTTTGGGCATAGGCCCTTAAGGAACCTAGTAATTGTGACATCCTCGGGTTTAGTAAGGTCGGCACGGTACCATAACTTGTCAGAATGAGTCCTGTAGTCCAACACAGTAGAAGAGTTTTGCCCATGGTTAAGAAGACGTTCCAAGAGCTGAGATTGATGGTAAAATGAAACGTACTTCTCAATGAGTTTCAGTTCATCTCTTTTTGTACTTTTTTTAAATGATTACGTCGATTTGTGTGTGAGACAAAAAGTCACCTAGATTATATGTAGTTAAGACGACAAGGAACTAAGACAAACTACTGAGAATCCAACACTCGAATAAAAGTAAAGTTTTCAAAAACAAACTTAAACCTTACCAATAACAACGACGAACCAGTGGAGTTGGCGTCTGACAATCTGGCAGTAGACTTCAGCAACCGAGAGTAGGAGCTATGAGGGAAGTAATATTAGGAAATTCCAAGGGCAGCAGTGTGGTTGACAGCAAGAAGTAATAGCAAGCGGCGGTGATTGGATCAAAATATGCCTATAGGTGGCTGCACTTGTATAGAGTGGCAGAGATGTAGGTTGGCGGTGATGGCGACGGGGTACGACGAAATTGCAGCGAGAGGAGAAATGGTGAACTCGACAATGGCAGTTAGTGAAGGGACGAGCAATTACGGTGATGGTGTAGTGACGGCAAAACAGCGAAGACCCTTGTCCCTGAGCTGAGTAGTGGCAACAACGAGAAGTGTTAAAGCAGCAGTGCGTATACCAAAGGTGTTAACGGGAAGTGGGTCAGTGTTGTCAAGGGCGAAACTGATTGATAGGGGAGATATGGTTTATTGGGCAGAATTTTTGTACTGAATAATAGGCTGACTATAGTTTTGTAAGAGGGCCGAAGGTAATAGATTGGGCTTCTTTGTGTAGTGGGCTGCCGGTATATAATGGGCTGCCTGGTGTAAATGTAATTAGGG
This sequence comes from Olea europaea var. sylvestris, assembly GCF_002742605.1. Classification (NCBI taxonomy): domain Eukaryota; kingdom Viridiplantae; phylum Streptophyta; class Magnoliopsida; order Lamiales; family Oleaceae; genus Olea; species Olea europaea. The sequence continues at coordinate 72,479 of NW_019265488.1, forward strand.
CACGGCAGTTGTAGTGAAGGGATACAATAGGTTGGTTTGGGTTGATATTTTGGGATAAGGCTGGTGATGTTGGGGTAGCAACGAATACAGGTTGACGATTGAAACTTAATTCTTGAACAATGGTTTTTCCGGTAAACAGTTCCTTTTTCTTTTTTTTGGGGAAACTATCAATAACTAGGTAGAATAAATTAAATTATTGCTATTGCTAAACTGTATCCGTACGTTGCTACCCCTCTCTCTCTTTTTTGTTTTATTTTGGTGGTAATGGTTTGGGTGGTGGGTCATTGTGGATACCGGCTTTTTGGTGGTGGTTTAGGATACGTGACTGCTGCAGCACTTTCTCGTGGTGGAACAAGCCCTGATGAAAGGAAACAACTTGCTCTGATATCAAATTGATGCCGATTGTGATGACAAGAAGAAGAGACTAAGAATCTAAGAATGAAGGGAGATAGTAGATTTATTCAATAATCAAGTGTGTTTATTACAATTCAAGAACCTCAATTTATAGATTCTAAATAACAATAAAAAAGGAAAATTGTAATAAAAAAGAAAAACTGAAGTTTCCTTTTGTTTAGAAGGAAACAAATTTATTATTTTACCAAAACAAGAAAATGCAGTAATAAAAATTTGATTTTTAATTGATTCTATTTCGATTACGCCTAGAATACACTTTCCAATGTGCATCAGGAAGTACACACAACTTTATTGATGGGAGGTTAGTACAGGAGCTAAAATGTGAAGTCTAGCCAACCAAAGCAGTGGTAGTCACAGTGGCCAATAGAAAGAAACTGGAGAGCAAAGCTATTTGCAACCCACTGATCTAAAGTATGTAGGACTTAGAATTTCAGTACCAAATGAGATTACTCAAGCTGGGGGCAATGACATGGTGTTGGGGGTAGACTGGTTGAGTTAATTCTATCCACTGGTATTTGACTGCAATCAAGGATGGATTAAATTTCAAATGGAAAGGGTAGAAATGGAGGTGAGAATTTAGACAACTAAGGGAGGATTAAAGATGATAGAATGTACTAAAGTATAACAACGGTTTAAGAAACAATCCTATGGGGTCATAGCCCAACTATGCTCAGTCACGGAAGAAGGAAGAGAACCTATGCCTGTTGAAATACAAGTTACAGTCGATCAATTTTCAGATGTCTTTGTAGAACCCAAAAGGCTACAACACCAGTATATTCCTTTGAAAAAAGGAAGCCAACCATTTAAAATCAGGCCCTACATATGCCTATTTATACAGAAAATTGACGTGGAAAAAAAGGGTCAGATGAATGTTGAAGGATGGGATAATTCAGCAAAGTAATAACCCATTTGCCTATCCTGTTTTGCTAGTTAAGGAAAAAGATGGGACTCGGAAATTTTTGTAGATTACAGACATTTTGAGCAACCTCATCATCAAAGATAAACATCGTATGCCTTTGATTGATGAGTTGTATGGATCCATGTGTTTTCCAAATATTGACATCAAAGCTGGATATCATCAAACCAGGGTGGTTAACCAAGACATTCACAAAACTGCTTTCGAGACACATCAAGGGTTATACCGCCCTGACCTTCATTCATACTGCCATCACCTCACAACAAAACATCAGTTATATGCCAAGTGAGTAAATTTTCTTTTGGCCGGTAAAGGATGGAGTATTTAGGTCACATAATCACTGAAAATGGTGTATCAACATATCCTTTGAAGATAAGTGCTATGCAAAAGTGGCTTAGACCTGCAAATATAAAATAGTTGAGGGGTTATTATCGAAAAATTGTTCAAGGATATGGAACTCTAGCCAAGCCTTTGTTGGATTTGTTAAAAAATGACAGTTTCTTATGGACAGAATCGACAGAGTTAGATTTTTGGAGGCTGAAAATAGCCATAAGCAGTACCCCTGTACTAGCCCTACCGATTTTAAGCAGCCTTTCATTATAGAAACTGATGCTTTCTATAATGATATTGGAGCAGTTCTAATGCCAAAAAGGAGGCCTCTGGCCTTTTTGAGTAAATCTATTAGTAGCAGAGAGCTTGAGATGTCCATATATGAGAAAGAATTAGTAGCTTTAGTAATAGCCATGGGAAAATGGAGATATTACTTGGAAGGACACCACTTTAACATTAAGACTGATCACCGGTCTTTTAAATATCTGCTGGAACAAAGGATTACCACACCACTCCAACAAAAGTGGCTAACAAAATTGTTGGGACTTGGTAATGAAATACAGTATAAAAAGGGATTAAAAAAATGTGGTAGTGGATGCATTGTCTAGAAGAGGAAACAATGATGGAATGTTCAGGCATGGCCGTTGTAACTCCCATATGGGTACAAGAAGTTATTGATAGCTACCAAGGAAATGATGTAGCTAGATAAAAGATTAAATCCTTGCTTATTAAACTTGAATGGGAGCTTGACTATAGTTACCAGAATGGCCTATTGAAGTATAATTATAAGATCTATTTGGGTTCAGGGAATGACATCAGATGGAAGCTAATAAGAGCCATCTATGCTTTACAAGAGGGAGGACGTTCTGGGATGCAAGCCAGCATCTTTAGGCTAAACAAAATTTCTATTGGTCTAGGATGGTAAAAATCATAAAACAGAAAGTTTTAAGGTGTGATACTTGCCAACGGCATAAGGGATAACAAATGCCTTATCCTGGTGTTACAGCCTTTTCACGAGCCTCAATATTCATGGTGTCATATCACTATGGATTACATTGAAAGATTACCAACATCAAAGGGTAAGAATACTAATAAGTAGTGGCGAATAGGTTTACTAAGTATGGGCATTTTTTTGGCTCTATGACATCACTTTTCTGCTATTATTATGGCTAACGTGTTTCTTGACAATAATTACAAATTACATGGCTTGCCACAGAGCATAGTGTCTAATAGGGATAAAGTGTTCACTAGTGGATTTTGCCACATAGCATAGTTTCTTGACAATATTTAGCCCCCGTTTGATTTTCACTATTTGTTTATTGAAATAAAAAATATGATCGTTATCCATCACATTAAATCATCATATTTGACTTTCTGTCTTTTATTTCATTCTCATTTTTATATTAATGTGTACCAAACGGGATCTTAGGAAAAGTTCTCGCAATTTGAGCCTTCCAGACAAGGTTCATTTGAGGGCCGGGGGGGCGGGGGTGGGGATGTCAAGGAAACAGGCAAGCCATCATAGCAAAGTGGGAAATGGAGGAAATTAGAAGCAAACGACAGTAAAAGCAATTCAAAATTGAGACAATCCAAACGGCGTCATATCATTTCTTAATTTTAATTGTAAAAGTACAAACACACTTTATAGATACAAAATATGTTATTTCCTGTTTGTTTACAGTTGGAGGAATGAAAGAGAAGTCAGTTAGAAAATTTGTTTGAATCTATTCCCTCTTCTTCTTTGAATTTCTACATTTCTCTCTCTCCTTTCCGTTTTCATTTCTTCATTTCTATCTAAATTCTGTTAAGGGAATATAATCCCACATCGGTAAAATATCGAAATAATGACCAATATATAAAGAATTGGGACACTCCTCTTAACAAGGTTGACCTTATTGAGATGGACCCCAAGTCTTAACATGGTATCAGAGCCCAGTAAGTTCCAACGAGCTATTCGATCCGATTAAGTCTCTAAAAATGAGCACACAGATTTCAAGATTGGTCTGCTCAAACGAGCCACCATCTTGTGGGGGCATGTTAAGGGACTATAATCCCACATCGGTAAAATACCGAAATAATGACCAATATATAAAGGATTGGGACACTCCTCTTAACAAGGTTGACCTTATTGAGATGGACCCCAAGTCTTAACATGGTATCAGAGCCCAGTAAGCTCCAACGAGCTATTCGATCCGATTAAGTCTCTAAAAATGAGCACACGAATTTCAAGATTGGTCTGCTCAAACGAGCCACCATCTTGCGGGGGCATGTTAAGGGAATATAATCCCACATCGGTAAAATACCGAAATAATGACCAATATATAAAGGTTTGAGACACTCCTCTTAATAAGGTTGACCTTATTGAGATGGACCCCAAGTCTTAACAAATTCTACTTCAATTACTAGAATTTCAGCTTGGGTTATTGATTACCAGCTGATTATCTTCATCAGGGTGTCGAATTGGGTGAGAATTAACTGGTTTTGCGTTGAGATATAGCTCGACCATTACAAACTTTAGAATTGGGATAACCAGAAAATTGGGGTTTCGACTAATCGCCGAGCAATTAAATGCGAGATAGCTTGAATTTGGTTGCCCACCAATCCTAGCCATTGATGGTGCATATTGTTTGCGATTTATAATGATCAAGAATGATCTACTGAACAATTTTACTCATTTTATGTTAAGCACAGATGACGTGTTATATAAATTTATGAATTTTAAACTTAATTGAAATGTTGAGGCCCACTATAAGCTTATTCACCAATAGATTTATATGACATGTTATCGGTGCTTAACATAAGATAAGCATAGATGCTTATTAAATTATTTATGCTATAGCAACTAGATGCAATGTGGAAAACGATATTTCTTTCTAATTGGGTTTTTTAATGATATTTTTAGAAGTAAAATTTACTATATTCTTATTAAGGCCATGTTTGAGCCACAATTTTTTTTTTTTTTTAGAAATATACATTCTTGAACAGTGATTTGACATCATTTTAGCCACACATTCTTCAATAAAATAATATTACATGCAAATCCAAAATTTTTCTTTATTTTTCAACCACACATTTCTTATCAATACACTATTCAAAAATGCATCTTTCGGAATATAATGTGGCTCAAACAAGGGCTAAGGAAAAAATCTTGTTTTGGAGTACTAGAGAATTTACATTTAACTAATCGAGATTCTGAATATCACTTAAGACTTCGAGAGCTACTCAAAAGATATCAAGTAAAGTGAGGAAGAATTGTGAGACCAAATGGAGAAACTTTGAGAACCCTTCATAATGTATTTGAAAAATAAATGCTTAAATTGAATATGATAGTGCTTGGCATTTTTATTATTGACCATGTCAAGTGCAATATATCAAATACTCAGTTAAATATTTTAAACAACTATGATTTATTCATATGTTTATCCTAAAATATTCTGCACAAATGGAAGATGGATTTCTAAACATATGCAAAAGATTCAAACAAAGGTTTAAGCCCCAATTAGTAGTGATCACGAAAGATTTTGTACTCATGAATTCTCAAGTCGCTTGTAATACAAATCCAATGTAGTGAAGATACTGTCAAACTCGACAGAATGTACACTTTTCTAGTTAAAAAAAAATAAAAATAGATGAATTCGTCATCGGTTGAGAGAGCCCATGATGATTATGTTTGTGTAAAAATATAATACTCTGTCTATTGTAGTCAGCCTCACACAGTGCCTTATTGACGATTGCCGTGTCCGCGGCTTTCCCCTTTTAGGGCTACTCTTCATTCTTTCGAGCAATGATCTACGTTTTGGACCGGCTCGATGGCCCTACCCTAGCTTTTCATTGGGTTTTATTTTTTAAAATAGTATCCTAGAGCCCTTCTAATTTAAATTTATTAAAAGTTCAAGTAAATGGCTAAACCAATCTTCATAAATAAGGTTGGGAGGCAGTTATTGAACAACCAAATTAGGTTAGCTAAATTCAATTATAGGTCGGAAACATATGGCAAATAATTTTCACATTGCTAAATGCGTGTTTGATAAAATTTAAATGAGTTAAACATAATTTTTATTTAAACAATTTTTAGGATCCATAATTTATTCATTCTCTCTATTTTATTGAACCTATATAGCTCATATACACTTTTAAGAGCATCTTCAAAAAAATCTCAATTTTTAAGGAATATATTCTATCATTTGAAAGATAGCTATAAATTTAGAGAGTTCAAATTTTGAAATACTTCAACAAACTCTTTATATTTAGTACTTAATTTTACTACTCTCAAAAAATATTTATTATTTTTCTCTATTTTTTATTATAAATAACTTTTCTCTAAGCCCCCATTTGATCCCCATTATATTACATTATATTTTTCTCTCATATTTTCAACCACACAATCTTTCATAAAATAATATTACACGTAAATCGAAAATTTTTCCTTCTTTTTCAACCACTCATTCTTTTCAAAAAACACTATTTCACCCAATTTCATTATCGAAAATAGGAGTCAAACAGAGATTAAATTATTTTATTATTTTCCTATATTAAAAAATAACACACTATAAATACATTTAATTATGAAGAGTAAATTTGAGGAACCAAACCCACTCTTCAAATCGAAGCGTTAATTTAATATCTCTAAAGCATGATTTTAAAGAATGACTCTTTAAAATAGGGAGAATCTTTTCTTCTCTTCACGTTTGAAAATACTCTTTAAGATACTCTAAAAAGTATAATATGGTACAGCACTAATGTCATGGCCCAGTAAAGCTCATCTGATAGTATCTCGAGATGGCGTGACAGGGCCTGCATTTTCTTGAAAAAGGGAAGGCTGGATAAGGGCAATTCCGAAGCTTCATGTGAAAGAACAATCAAAGGATAATAGATCGCATGTTCGAGAACAATATGGAAAAATGAACCATAGTACAAAACTTACAATGATGCAAAAACCAAAAACAATATTTGCGTTTGCATGCACCAGATGTTGATAAAGAAATTCAAATTCCTTGCTCAAACTGTAAGTTCAATACATCAAACATGTTTTCCTCGTGCTTATAAGTTATAAGCTGTTTTTCTCAACAAGCAAGACAAACATTTGCAACAACAGAAAATAAAAACGATAATAAGAAAAATATTCACAATTATTATTAGGAATTTACATGGGTCAGTAAAAGTGCTTATCCATAAGTTAATCCAGTTGCTTATCGGCCCAACGATAGCGCCACCGTAGTGTCGAGCCGCCATGCAAACCCTCCAGTGTCCATTCTCCAAACGTCACATGGCAGTGTGACAGAAATCTTGTCTTTACCGCACGTGACCACCCTAACCCGGCACGTAAACGAAGGAACCCCGGCAGGTACCACCACTCCCGCCTTAATTACAAGACACGCCACCACCTCCTCCGTGCCCGCAGCCACCATCTGCCGATATGTCCCATTGGTCCACATCACCCGATTCAGACTGTCGGATATGAAACCCGGACACGTGTCACGCTGTAGGCCCATCACCCTCTCCTCGTCAGTTCGGCCAAGACGATAACAGTCCACCGAACTGTTAGTTACACATTCAACTTTAACCCATGAAACCACAGCCGCGGCCGATTTCTCTCTCTCTTCACCCCCAAAGCTCAACCATAAAGGAGCACTGGGTGCCGCTCTTTTCTTACTTTCCTTCACGTCAGATGTCTCTGGAAACAAAGGCAGCGTCACCACCGTTTCTCCGCCTAAAACAGACCCACCGGAGGCGGAGTTCTCCGGCGAAGCCTTTCTTTTTCTGTTACAGACCTTTTTATTTGTATTTTTGGCACTGGCAGAGTCTTTAGTATATTTTCTCTTCCCACGGCCAGTTTTGACAGATGGGTCGGTGTTTTCCGGCACGGAGTTGCTTCCGCCGCCTGAAACTGACCCATTTTGGGATGGTGGCTTTGGAGCTATTGGCCGGAATCGCATCATTATCCGGCCAAAGTTAGACATGTCGGACACGCCGCCACCAGTGTACCTCGCTATACAGCACCCTCCTCTTCCATCCATATTACTCGTCTTTTTTTTTTTATGTAAAATTTCAGTACTAATAATATGACTTAAACAAAATAAGTAGCCTGAAGTTGGCTGAATAAAGATTGAACAAGAGGCAGTTTGATATATACTGAAAGTTGAGGAAGTAAATTTGCAATTGAGGTCATCAAACTTTTTAGGGACTCTTCATAAGTTCGTCACTCAAGTTTGATTTACTTTAATTTTATCATCTAAATTAATTTTTCTTTTCAATTTCACCATGACCAAAAGTTAAAACCTGTCTCATGTGGCCAATAGAATGCTTAAACTAATACTTTTTAAAATGTCTAGAAAATATGAACTTATGGTCAAAATTCACCTCTCTCAAGGTTTAGGTTGGCAAAAATTGTCATTTAATCCATATCGAGTCAAACATTTCAGTATACGAGTATTCAAATTTGTTTTTTGATTTTTTCATTTGTAACTTTTTATCAGTTAATAGAATTGTAATTTTTTTTTTTTTATCAATTTATCATTTGATGATGCATGTAAGAGTAATTGAATAGCAAGGAGGAGTTACGTGCTAGTCAATCACTTCACTTTTTATATTGATTTTGTCCTTCGGAGGAAACATATATGTGAAGCAACCCTCATACAGTCTACAAGTAGAATTCAGATAAACTAAGGATGTCTGGGAAGAGCCAATCTTTGTGAGTAGCTTATCTAATCAATCAAGATAAAAGCATGTATCTTGCTCATAAACACAATAGAGAAGCTTTTCGAAATAACCTAAAGGGTTCAACTGGCTTCCCATTTCCAGATCATTCATATTGAGTGAATTATTTCATTTCGTTATTGCAAAAAAATATATTTGAATCCGTAATTTTGGTCATGGTTACATGTAAAATCATCAAATCAAAACAAAAATGTAAAGTCAGTGATTGAAAGTGAACAAACTAAAGCTGAATAACCAACACGAAAGAAACCCATATTCCAAATTACTTCCAAAAAATAAAATAAAAAAAAAATCCCCAAGTTTAGGGTTTTTTCCTTATTAAGTTAGGACACGTACGATGATAATTTCGACACGCAGAAAGCCGATTGGTACAAATAGTGGGCCACGTGATAGTAGCCCTAGCTATCCAATAGAAAAGGAGTATAGGTGGACCCAAAATTTGAACCAATAAGATTTCGAAGAGTGGCTAGTAATTAGTCAGAAGCGGGGCACATAGGTCGTCGTGCTTTGGGCCTTGTCTACGACGGTGGATGTACTCTTTGAATGACACGTGTATTTAATTCTTGATTTTTCGGATAGTAATGAGCTCCTTTTGTGGGCGATTACAAGTTTTTTATTGCGCCGCGTGGACGGTTGATTGGAGAGACAAAAATAAAGGGGTTCGGTTTTTACTTAAATCTGCTTATAAGTTGAAGATGTTTGGCTGATTTTTTTGGTTGGTACGCAAGTGTTTATAAAAGTCAAATTACTTCTACTCAATTATTTTTAGGATTTATAAGAATTACTCATGTATTGATCACATTTTTTTTTTTTTAGAATAATGCTATTTCCACTGAAAACTACCGACAGTCGATTTTTCATTTGATGTATAATTCAAAAAATAATTACCATATCTATATATTAAATACCAAATCGTCAAGTGTATGCCACCTAGGACGATTACTGGCAGTCTTCACTACGAATTGCATTACTCTTTTTTTTAATAAACAAAAATGTTTATAAATACTTGCCAAAAATGGGCTAAAATTAAAATTGTCAGAACCATAATTTGATTGGAATGGTGAAAATATCTAAACTTATGCATAACTCATGTTTATAAATTGTTTTATAAATATTCATGTCACTTTATATCCACAATTACCTCTTATATATCACTCATTTTTACCTATTTAAAATTTAAACTGTTTATTCAATTTCTGAACATGCTTTAAATCTATGGCTGATTTTTAACAAGCTAATTAGAAGTTTATCTCCAGAATTGGGAGAAATGAGAGAATACATTTTAGTTGATGAATCAAAATGGAAATGCCACCGTCGATTTGAGGTGACAATAGGAGGATAACAAATTTCATATTAGGGATATTAACTTTTGAATTTTGATTTGAGCTCTAATTAGAAACTAAACGTTTAACTAGTAAATACTCAACCACTAATATTACTTAATTCTTTAAAAATAAGATGAAATGTTCACCCAAAAAAAATATATAAAAAAAAAAGGTGAAAGATTCTGAGGAATGTTATGATCTAGTAGCAAGATCATAGTTATCCGTCAATTTTAAGATCCTATATGCCATTCAAATCGTTCGATCATTTTGGAATTGTATGATCGCAATGTGGATCGAGAGTTTAACAACCACGATACACACTACATACTATGCTTACAAGATAAGTATTTCAAAAATGTTGTAGTTAAGTTAATAAAATAACTTAAATGTTCTTACTAATTAACAATATAAGAAAGTACCGTTAATATTACTGTCATCTACATAATAGATGCTACTGATATGTAAGAATAGTTTAATATTAAGAGTTTAATTAATTACAAATAGTTAGTGAAAAAATATACATGAATGCAAACATAATAAAGAAATCTTTGCAAGTAACTCTCAACCTTCAAAACTTGCAAAATGAACTTTCAAAATTCTAAGTACATTTGGGAAGTATGAAGATGTTATTGGTCATGTTTAATATGTTGCACGTTAGATAGAATTAGATATCAAGAAATTTAAAAGGTTGTGTGTTTATTTTACACAATATTATCCTGTACAGCTTAGGAACGTGTCTTTTACTTTAATGTATAAATTGTAAAATCATTGTTTAATTGTTTATGAATGTGAAAAATAAACTAGTCAAAGTGGAAGAGCATACAACTATAGAAGTTAAATTCTTAAATTAGTCTATATGTACAGACTAATTGTTCACAGAACAATTTCAGAATATCAGGGGGTGGGTGGGGTGGTTTTTTTGCAATTTTTTACTCATATGGAGTGGATCCTATGTGAGTGTTCGGTATAGGTTCACTTCAATAGGGATTGTGAACCCTTGTCTATACACCAAGAATTATTCTAAATTCTTTAGTTTAGGAAAAATAAATAAACTCAAAGGTTAAATTTCTCAGAGGTAAAAAAATTTATTGGTATTTATTTTCTATAATTGAGTTTTAATTTTTTTACAAATAGTCACTGTACTTTTAACTTCATTTCCACTTCTCACTTATCATTTTGAATTATTAAAAATTCTTGTTTGCCACTTCATCGAAATAGTTATTCAAAAAGGAAATGGAGTGATAAATAAAATATTAAATAAAAAATATTTGAGAGGGAAAAAAAAAACTTTAATTACAATAAAGAAACAATATTATAAGTACTGCGAGAATTTTAGCTTGTTCTCTAGTGCCTAAACACTATCCAACGTAGCTTACTTCAGTCTAATCTAATTCAAATGAAAGATTGCCAAGTGTAAAGTTTTGAGATTCGTGACAGATTATTATAAACAAATGTGTCATACCACTTAATAATATAGAGTTCAATGATTATAATTACTATTTAAGACTAAGTTACATTTACCTGCAATGCATATATTTGCTTTGTTTAAAGCGGGAACTTCCAAATCAAGCATAGAATATGGTTTTAAATTTCAAAAGTGCAATGAACCCCGCTTTTTGTTTATTGTTTTGCCTTTATAGAAAGAATAAATAGATTACTCAAAGCTCAAAATTATATCATAGTTCAGAAAGTTTAAACAAACAATTTTATGTCCAAAATTTCATCTATCAGTCAAATTTCAAGATCGATATTTTCAATCAATCCACCGTCTTGTCAAGACACGTAAAAATAAAATTTCATATCTTGCAATAGTATGTTAAAGATAAATTTTTACACAGTTTAAACTTGTAAATAATAATCAACGTTGTTCACGACCCTCGACAGGTGTGCAAGGATGCTAACTACATTACTTGGTTTGAGAATCTATTTAGTGCAAAAAAAGCTATCAAAGACTTCAAGATTAGAGGGTGGGGATAAAATCAGTTAATTCGCTACTCTTTTGGAGAAAGGGGTATCAAATTCCCATTTAGACTGTTAAAAGTAACATCATTCTTGATACTAAAATCTAACCAGGAACACACGTGGTCCAATGAGCTACAAAAGAGTCTATTATAATCTTGTTACTTATTGCCACTTTAAGAAATCTCCACCTCGAGTTGTTCGTTTCCACTTCAAAATGAAAGTCAACATCGATTAACTCTATCATCACAGAGTCTTGAAAAAATGGTAGTTATTCTAAAGGTTGAACCTCAATCTTAAGGGTTCCCCATCGCTTCTGTTCTGGAGTATCGTAAGGGAGGTAAATCGCAGATTATGCCTCCAACGATACAGGGTGGAAGGCTGCTTGTACACTTGCACTTACCCAAGAGTCAAATCCCTATTTTAGGATTCGAACCCTTGACGCGACAGTCTCAAACAAAGCTAGATTTCTCCACTCTCCCATTTTACCACTTGGAGATGTGCCCTAGGGCAAAATGATAGTTATTCTAAATTCGACTAAAACATACACTACACGTTGGGTACTTATTAATGACATAGTTATGTTAAATCTTCGAGTAGATTTAGACAAAATTGACATTTTTACTTTTTTTTGGTGTACAAAAGCAGCAAAGGAAACATGCTCCGTTGAACTATATAACAAAATTGAAACCATGTATCTGATTTTATTATTTTTTTCTACTTTGTTATTGGTGCATTTAAAAGTATTGTTATGACTTGAATACAAGATTTGGTCGATGTTAGTTAGCCCCTGTTTGAGCCCTATTTTTGGATGGGATATGTATCTTTGAATAGTTATTTTTTGGAGAACGTGTTGTTAAAAAAATTAAAAATTTTGAGTTTACTTTTAAAATTATTTTAGGAAAGAACGTGTGATTGAAAATGAATTTTAAAAAAAAATGAAGACCAAATAGAAGCTTAGCCTCGTTTGGTACATATTTTTGTAAGAATGAAAATGAAAAATATAGTCGTTATGGTACAAGAAATAGGAATTTAAATATAGTGATTTTATATGATGAATGACGATTATAATTTTCATTTTTGTGACCAAAGAATGAAAATCAAACGGACGCTAATATTTCAAACATCACAACGTTATCAAGTAGACAAAGATATTAAACAAAAATATTGCCACGTAATATCATTCCTTCAAAAGAGTTTGAAATCGTGATGCATTGTGTACCTAAAAGGATTGATTTAGTTGTACGAGTGCATAAGCCAATAGTTTGAGACCAAGTAGCTTTCAAGTTTCAATTATTGCTTCTCATTTCTCGATGTCATCAACGTAAAAAAATTCAAAAAAAAATAAAATAAAAATTGAAACGTGTCCGAAGGCACATTGGTTTTGTAGAGAAGCATTGATGGCCTCTATTGTCCATAGATATCCTTAAATTGGTGGCCTCTATTGTCCATAGATAAACTTCCGAAGTTTGAAGAGGCGGCCATATATACAAAGCGACTTGCTTCTCCTTCTGCGAGGTGTAAAGTAGACGCAATTTGTAAGATGACGACTTGTTCAAACTTATTAATGGTTGAAATTATTTGCTCGTTTGAATTTTATTCGGATCGAATTGTTCATTCAAAGTTGATATCACATAAAATCTTGTGGTTCTATCATTAAAAGCTTGTTTGACTCCCATTTTGGTAGAAAATATAGAGTTTTGAATAATAATTTTTCAAGAATGTGTGGTTGAAATTTAAAAAAAAAATATTGGTTTGTGTGTATAATATTTTATTATGTGAATGTGTGGTGGAGAATATTACTGTAACGAATAATTTATTTGTTAAAGGATGACAAATAGGGGCTAAATGTCAACCTTATTACAAAGGATAAAACAAATATATGTCGATTAGATCTAGTTTTGATTCTTAATAGATGTAAAATTAATCTCTAATAAGATTTTACACAATCTATATATTTCTCATTGTGCAAGACTCAATATACGGGGCTCGACAAGATCTTCACTAAGTTGGATAGGCCATTCGGTCTAATAATTTATCTCTTAATGGTCTTTCTTACCATATTAAGATTTGAAATCTATCATTAAACGGCAATCTTACCAGAAGAAGTATCACAAACCTATATTCATTGATTATAATTTCGTATTTAATCAATGTGAAAATTTTCTTTTTCCAAGATACTGCACAATCTATATGTTTTTGGTTGTGTAAGACTCAAACATACGACGATTGGCAAGATCTTTACTAAATTGGATAGGCCATTGGGTCCAATAATGTTTTATTTTTCAAATTACTTTTTCCTTCAAAAAAATAAATAAATAAATCTAGATCTACAAGCCTGAATTTTACTTTGTTTGTCGCAGTGAGCATTTTGAGGGGACAAATGGGCCCCAAATTTTTTTTTACATATGCAGTGCATATATTCTATTATATTTTACGTTGGTTTAGTTCATATTATAGAGCTGTTGCCAAAATTTTGGTTAATAATGGTGTGGTTTAGTTCATATTGTAGAGTTGTTGCCAAAATTTTGGTTAATAATGGTGTGATAGCTATCTTCCTCGGCTAGATGTAAAACCTTGTCTCTTTCAGAAAATTCAGGCTCATTTGCATATCTTTTTGACAATTTATAAGTCCTTACTCATTTGGAATCGTCTCGTATTTCAGAGACAGATCATAACTCCTCCTTGTTTGGAGTGTCTCATATTTTAGATTTTATTAATAATCTCTATTCATATCTCTAGACTATTTGCAAGTATTCATCCATTCACAGACACATTCACAGCCAACTTATTTTTTGAAGGTGATTCGAAATTCTTCGCCTAACTTTGCCAGATATGGTGGTTCAGTTGGCGGGCCGTAAACGGAAACCCAATTGCATTTGTCAAAAACATTGGAATACTCGTGTCAGTTTTGATTGTGTTAGGTTTAGGATGATCTTTTGATAGCTCCATTTTTGTTACGTTGGAAACTTTAATTTTATTGTTAATTAATTAGTAAATTAAGTAGGTCTCTTTCCACTTACCAATATCTTTAGATATAATTCAAGTTTTGAGAAGATTAATTAGAAAAGTGTACGAAGCAAAATTATTGCATAAAAGGTGATGCATATGTTCGTAGAAATGTCGCATGGGTACGGATTCGTTGTACAAATAATAATCATAATGAGAAAATTATCGTTTCATAAGGAATAAAGTTCAATTCTAGTGTATTTGGTATATTTAAATTCATGATTGTAACAAAAGATGATTGATTCTTGTATCTAACTACGTTTTATGACTATGAAAGCAATAAAAATTGGTTTTAAATCAGATGTGGTTGAACGTATTGAATTTTCGACTCCACTAATCAATTCTTAATTCCAATCTTTAACTTATAATAATTAATTCAATTCATACAATTGTCACGATCACTATTCTTTTCAAGACATAATAAACTTATTTTACCACGAGATGATTTTATCCTTAGTCTGTACTCATATGATAAATATGGATTGACGTTTAGAATTATCACACACGATAGCACACACAATAAATATTATTCTTATTGCCTACGTGTTCCATAAACAATGTTCTGCCTACTGTGAGTTTTCAACACTACGAATAAACAATTTATTGTTCTAATGATGCACAAGCATTAAAACACGGTAATTATATATTTATGGAATCACAACGTAAGAATTACACTAAAAACACAAAATCTTGAATTAAAACTAGGAATCAAAGAGTTTTGTTATCCATCTAACACAAAGAAGTTTAGCCTAATGTATTAACGTAAGAAATACATTGAAGATAAAAGAAAGCCATCACCCGAATAAAGAAACTCTGAAAATCTTCAATTAAAGTCTCCAAATAAAATATGAGACACTCCAAACAAGGAGGAGTTATGATCTGTCTCTGAAATACGAGACGATTCTAAATGAGTAAGGACTTATAAATTGTCAAAAAGATATGCGAATGAGCCTGAATTTTCTGAAAGAGACAAGGTTTTACATCTCGCCGAGGAAGATAGCTATCACACCATTATTAACCAAAATTTTGGCAACAACTCTACAATATGAACTAAACCACGCCATTATTAACCAAAATTTTGGCAACAACTCTATAATATGAACTAAACCAACGTAAAATATAATAGAATATATGCACTGCGTATGTAAAAAAAAATTTGGGGCCCATTTGTCCCCTCAAATGTAAAAAAAAATTTGGGGCCCATTTGTCCCCTCAAAATGCTCACTGCGACAAACAAAGTAAAATTCAGGCTTGTAGATCTAGATTTATTTATTTATTTATTTTTTGAAGGAAAAAGTAATTTGAAAAATAAAACATTATTGGACCCAATGGCCTATCCAATTTAGTAAAGATCTTGCCAAGCGTAGTATATTTGAGTCTTACACAACAAAAAAAACATATAGATTGTGCAGTATCTTGGAAAAAGAAAATTTTCACATTGATTAAATACGAAATTATAATCAATGTATATAGGTTTGTGATACTTCTTCTAGTAAGATTGCCGTTTAATGATAGATTTCAAATCTTAATATGGTAAGAAAGACCATTAAGAGATAAATTATTAGACCGAATGGCCTATCCAACTTAGTGAAGATCTTGTCGAGCCCCGTATATTGAGTCTTGCACAATGAGAAATATATAGATTGTGTAAAATCTTATTAGAGATTAATTTTACATCTATTAAGAATCAAAACTAGATCTAATCGACATATATTTGTTTTATCCTTTGTAATAAGGTTGACATTTAGCCCCTATTTGTCATCCTTTAACAAATAAATTATTCGTTACAGTAATATTCTCCACCACACATTCACACAATAAAATATTATACACACAAACCAATATTTTTTTTTTAAATTTCAACCTCACATTCTTGAAAAATTACTATTCAAAACTCTATATTTTCTACCAAAATGGGAGTCAAACAAGCTTTTAATGATAGAACCACAAGATTTTATGTGATATCAACTTTGAATGAACAATTCGATCCGAATAAAATTCAAACGAGCAAATAATTTCAACCATTAATAATTTCGAACAAGTTGTCTCTGCATAGCTTTCAATATTTTAGTAATAACTTTTTCCCAATATCCGATTAAAGTGATTCAAAGTACATTACAAAGCTAGCTCAAAGTGCTATAATTCTTCTAAGCAAAATATTTCCAATTCAAACATTTACTATTTCAAAAATGTGTCTCAAACTATGGTTGAAAATATGGAATATGCCATTCACTATTGAAAATTGATTTGTAAAGATCATTTGACAAATTTCATTCATTTTTGACTTCTTATTGTATCCAATTGATCTTAGCAATTTTTAGTTATTGATTTGAAGACCGTCACAGGTTTTGAGTATTTGTATTTTAGATCCCGAACTTTGAATTTCTCTATTTTCCTTTCCTTCTTTCAATTTTTCGTCCAAACATGAGTTTTTCCTAATAAAAGTAATAGATAATAAATTAGGCACTAATCCATTTAAAGAATAACAAAATATCATCATTACGACCCCGAATAAGTGTAAAAACCATACTTACCAAACCTCAAAACTTGAACATTTTCTTGTTTTCAAATAAAACTAAAACCTAATCATATAACAAACACACAAACATGCGAAAATATTTAGCTAGCTAACCCACCATTTTATCTCATAATTGAAATCATGGCACTAAATCTAAGCACAGCTTCAAAGTCATGATCTAGAAATCAAAATCTACTTTTCAATGCGAAGTCAACATGTATGTGAATAATTAAGAATAGCATCATGAATTCAAAAGTTGCTCCATTCTTCGATCCTTAATGGTCAAATATGTTCTTATCTTCACCAGTGAGATTCATACACCCCAAACTTATTCTTTTCGTTCTTTTCAAGTATGTGATCTATGCTAGAATTTTACATGATCTTCACCCCTCTAGTTTAGGTAATCTCACTAATTGCAGTTTAACATGTCAATAAACAAGTGTTCTTAATTAATTGTGATTAATTCAATGCTTAGAAATTAACTAGGCTAATAATCCCTTATCGAAAGTTAACTTTTCCCTAAATAAGTGTTTGTGACATAACCAAGGCATTTCACCGTCTTTTGTTTCATGCACTTGCTTTTTCTAATTTTTTATATTTTTCCTCAATTTCATTATTTGCAACACTTTTTTCCTTATTTGTAGCATTTTCTCTCTTAAGCTTTCTAAATGACTTATGTAACAAGATTTAGGTCGATGATTCCTAAATCAATTGACTTTAAGTTAACATGTGTTAGCACCCTTACAAATTTAATAACTCAAGTCATAAAGGTCACAAAATAAAATTTTCAAATAAAATATTTTTTATACATTGATTAGTGCAATGTACCTCATTAAACATCTAACCAACTAAACTGACATCTAACTTAAGATTTTTACCCAGTTTCATCTTACTGACCTTAGATAATTCACACAAGATTTTTAATTTTACACATGGAATCTCTATTTATCTCAACATCTTTCTACAACAGTGAGGTTTGTCCAAACTATTCTAAATTTGGTCTAAAGATGTAAAATATAGTGGTTTTGGATTTAGCATCTATGGTCAAAATTTTCAACCTATCCAAATATGAAACCAACTCATTTCTATACATGCTTAACTTAATTAATGTACTCAAATATATCAAATTTCACATGAAAAGAAAAGAAAGAAAATATTTCCCTTATATTGTTGTCTTTCGCCAAAATATCTTTACAAATGCCTTGAGGCAACTATAGTGAAACTATAGTAGCTTTTTCTTTTCCCAAAATCTAGTTTCCTGAAAAGAGATAAAAACATTAAATTAATTCTAGCTCCTAAATCACATAATGCTTAAGTTATCATTGTTACAAACAAATAGTAAAACTCCCAGGATCTTTCAATATCAATGGTAACATGTGTTGGAGAATTGTGTTGCACTCTTTAGTAAGCATAACCATCTCACTGTCCTTCAGATTCCTCTTTTTTGATAGAATATATTTCATGAACTTGACGTAGTTGGGCATTTAAGCTACAGTTTCAGCGAACGATATGCTAATGTGCAGCTTCTTAAATACATTCAAAAATTTCTGGAACGGTTTATCAAGCTTATGTTTCTGTAGTCTCTGTAGGAATGAGATTGGAGGCACACATGCTTTGACAGGAGCAATTGCCTTAACCTGTGGACTGTCTGATGTCTCGACCAGATTTTTCGTTGAGGTTATGTCAAACTTATCCACGTGATCTTTGCCTGTGGTTGGTGCATTTTCTGTGATAGTTGTTGGCCGCTTCACATGTATTTTTGGCAACTAAACTCTACTACAATAAGTGATGGCTTGGACCTGCTTCCTCGAATTTACCTCTGTATTACTAGGCAAAGTCCCATGAGTTCTGCCTAATAGTAATGTTGTTATCTGTCCCACCCGCTATTCCTAATTCTTAAGAGATGCCTGCTGAGTTTGAAAATGGTCTCAATCTTAATGATGTACTAAGATAGCAAATATTCAAATAATGGCTTTCTTTCTTGCTGATTTTGCTGCTGTTGGAACCCTAGTGATCTGTTTTGATTGTTCTCTGATTATTAGATCATGAAAAGTTTGAATGGTTCCTTCACCTTAGATCATAAGTGTTGGAGTAGGGATTATAATTGATGTCTCTAGAAGTTCTGCGTGTAGCTTGCCTCCTCAAGCTGATTAACATGTGTAGACTTTAATGGACAGCTTGCTGTGTTGTGATCTGTCCCACAACTTATGCAAACAAGTGGCGCTTGATGTATCATGTTAATGGACAAAGATAGATATCTATCTTCAGTCTAAGAACTTCCATTTGTGCAACTAATGATGTCATTACATCCACATTGTACACCCTTGTTGTTTTTCTTAGAGTTTTCCTTTCCGATGGCCATATTATCTGATTTTTCTCTATTCTCTCATACAGCTCATGAGCATTATCTATGTCTAGCTTCATCAGTGATCCTTCCGTTGAAGCATCTATCATATTCTTGTACTCCTAGTATATCTGTAGTAGAAGAGATACTGGTGAGCCTGCTTAGAAATGTCCAAACTTGGGCACTTCCTAAACAAATTTCGAAACCTCTCACATGCTTTTGGATAAGTCTCGAGATCTTTTTGCCTGAAAGTCTGTATTCCGTTCTTGACTTGGTAAACTCGAGAAGGTGGGAAAACATCATGATGAATTTTTAAACCATGTCATTTCATGACTTCATGCTCGCTAGAAATAAAGAGCGGATCTATTTTCTTACGGTATCGTTCAAAATGTGAGGAAACAATTGCATTTGAAATGTTTCTGATGACAACCTTCGTGGCTGATAACCTCACACAACATCAAAAAAACTAAGATATGTTCGTGAGGTTTTCTGTAGCTTTCCCAAAAAACTTAATATCTTGGTGATTTTGAAATAGATTGATGATATCAAGCCTGATGTGGAAGTTAGCTTCCTAAAGGAAGGATAAACAATGGTAGACTACATTGGTGTTGGAATGGGATTTACATAATCCCTAACTAGAACAAGAGCTTCTTCGATGATGCCTCATAGTTGATTTACCAGCAGTATCTGATTAAGAACTTGTACTTAATTCTGTAGCCGATTCTTATTGTCGGTCATTCTCCTTGCTTGACATTGCACTTTTCTGAGATTTCTAAATGTCATTTCGATTTCATGATATATCAGAACTAGACCAAGATTGTCAGGATTTTGCATACACCAAATTCGCTTGAAAATAGTCTAGACACGAGAGAATTAAGCAATTCAATAATAGGTTAAAAACAACAAAAATAAAATGAAAAAGAATCTAAAATATCTAATTACTAAAATTTACACCGTTATTCCTCGACAATTGTGCCAAAAACTTGTTCGTAGAAATCCTACAAGTGTATGAGTCCGTTGTACAAGTAATGATCGTAATGAAAAAGTTATCAACCCATATGGAATAAAGTTCAATTCTAGTGTATTTGATATATACAAATTCATAATTGCAACAAATTAAAGATGATTGGCTTGCATCTAATTTCGTTTTATAACTATGAAAGCAAAAAATAAAAAAAAAAGTTTCAAATCAAATGTGGGTTAACATATTGGATTTTCAACTCTACTAATTAACTCTAATTTCAATCATCAACTGTGATAATTAATTTAATTTATGTAATTGTGACGATCGATAATTCCACTTTTCTTTTCTGTTCTTTTTCAAGATAAAATAAATCTATGTTTACCACAAAAATGACCCTATTTCTAGTTCGAATTATGCAATGAATTTAGGATTATCACACACGATTACACATACCATAAATATTATTCCTAATATTTATTGTTTTCGTGTTCCATAAACAATGTTCTACCTACTTTGAATTTTCCAACACTACGAATAAACAATTTATTACCCTAGTGGTGCGCAAACATTAAAATATTGTAATTAGGCATATTTACGGAATCACAAAAGCAAGAATTAGACTAAAAACACAAATTCTCGAATTAAAAACTAAAAATCAAAGAGTTTTGTTATCCATCCAACACAAAGAATTTTAGTTTAAGATTCATGTCCAAATTGCCTTTAAAATGAGTTTCAATCAAATAAGGAAAATTGCCTTTTGCACGTGCATGATTTTGTCTATACACAATCTTTAGTATTTTGGTCATAATTTTCTCTTCTAATATCCGATTGAGGTTATTCGAATTGCATTACAAAACTAACTCAAAGGGCTACAATTATTCTAACAATAAAATATTTCCAATTCAAACGTTTACTATTCCAAAAATAAATATCAAACTTTGATTAAAATTTTGAAATTTGCCTTTTGATGTTGAAAATTGATTTGTCAAGGTCCTTTGATTATATTTCATTCTTTTTTGACTTCTTGTTGCACCCAATTGATCTTAGCAATATCCAATTATCAATTTGAAATCCATCACATTTTTTAAGTATTTGCACTTTAGTCCCTAACTTTCGTCTCTCAGTATCAGCATCAACAAAGTGCTTTCGGTGTTGGTGTTCTTTCCCCTATGTCACCACACGAAGAGACATGGGGACGTAAAAAGGGATCCTATCAACTTTGAATTTCGTCATTTTTCTGCATTTTACATCCTTTTTTTTCCAATTCTTTGTCAAAATATGAATATTTCTAATAAAAGTAATAGATAATAAATTAAGCACCATCAGCCCAAATAATAACAAAATATCATCATTTAGGAGTCGAATAAGTGTAGAAACTATACTTATCAGCAGAGTATCACTTGAATACGAGGATAAACCTATTTTGTACTGGATATTTTGAAGTAAATATCTAAACGAATAAATAAATAGTACTTGAGGTGCATTTTCGAGTTTTATCATTGATAATATAAGATTAGTTTGCATCTCTCATATGGCTTTAGCTTTTCAAAAAGTCGATGCATTTTCATATATATAGAAGTGCAAGAATGTAAGTACGAATTAAGAATGTATTTTTAAAATGCTTTTATAGTTTAAGGTTTTTATAAGAGCAATTAGAGATATCAATAAGATGTCACGTGACTATGTTGTGAAATAAAATATTATCTTTTTTGTACTACAAAATTTAAAATAATATCCCTTTATTTAAAATTTATTTGGTCTCTCTTTGTAGTATCACGAATATAACAATTCATGTATACATATAGACATGAAAATTGTTTCTTATTCACGTATAACAAATTATAGTTTCGATGTGAAGATTACAATATCTTGATTATATCGAATAGAGTAACCGAGAAAAATCATATGTACCTGTTTGATAATCATTATTTGACAAAAACAAAATTTTGAATAGTGAATTTTTGGATAATGTGTGGTTAAAATATAGGGAAAAGTTTTGAATTTACATACAAAATATTTTATTGTGTGAATGTATGATTAAAAATGCGTATGTAGAATAAAGAATTTTGAAATAATAATTGTCAAATATGGGCATAATTGAAGAAAGTTTTAATCATTGATGTTATTGATAATATATTTAGTAAATATAACGTGGTTCAACATAGCAATAAAAAATATTCGTTCCAGTGAAATAAATTTACGAGTCGAAAGGGACTCAAGCAGATAGGATCACCTAAATATATGCTCCTTAAAGGAAAGCGATCCAATAGACATTAAACACCTTTCATATTAGGGGTCATTAATTAATTGTTTTTACACCAAAGCAAAAGTAGATTCTAAATCGCTATTTTTTACTTGGGATTATTTAAAAAAGTAAGCCCCTGTCTATCTACCATTAAAATAATTTTTTTTCTCAAATTCATTTTCATCCACATATGAACAAAATAAAAAATTTCTCCAATTTTTTAATCACAGATTCTCAAAAAATAAAAAATAATAAAAATAAATTCATTGTTCAAAAAATTATTTTCCCCCCAAAACTCATTAAAATGGTTGTCAAATAGGGACTAAGTTTACATTTAGTTGCAAATAAATAATAAAAAAATTAAATTTATCATTGCTTTATTCTTCACAATTTCTATTATTGGTATTCAATAACTTAAAATAGCTCTTGTTATAGTAAATAAGGATTTGCTATTTGTAAATTCAATTTATACGTTCTTGTTGACATTTGCATTATTGTCAATAAATGATTGGATGAAACAATGATTTTCTCTAAATGAACAAATGAAGATTTGTCATGTGATAAAGTGTGAACAAAATTGATTATCGAAGTGCACATCAAGCATGATTCAAGTTATTATAAGTTTAGTCAACCTCCGCGCATAACTCAGTGGTACAAACGATAGGAGTGAGATAGTTTCAGCCTTGCTAGCAGTCGCAGTGTGAGGGTTCAATTCTTGAGATATGTAATTTGGTTCTTTGTGGGCACTAGTTTACAAGCAAGCTCTTGTTCCCTGACCTATTGGAGCACATCCCTCGATTTATCTCCCTCACGATGCTCTAGGGACAGGACAACGAGAGCCCTCAAGGTTGGGGTTCAACCTTTTTTTATTATGAGTTTAGTCAACCAAAGTGTATTTTATAGTTGTCAACTATAAAATAAGGATCTATAAGGGGAAAAAAGGATAAAAGCAAAAAATAGATGGAAAAAAGTTCAAGCGTTCAGTCACTTGTTTAAAAAAATTATATACGTATCAAGTCTAAAATAGAGAATGAATAAAACTTAGAGCTTGTTTAGTAGTGATTTTGATAATTGATTTTTTTACCGTTAAAGATAAACTGGGATCCTACCCGTGAGAAAAAAATTCAAAAATGACGGCTGGAATAATAAAATAACGGTCAAAAAATTAATTTTAATTCGCTTAAAATCGCCACCAAACAATCACTTACACATGAAATGACGTATTTATATTATTACCACAATTTTTTTTAATTAATGCTATTTATATCTAATGAGATTCACTGCAACATTATTGAAAGAAGTTGATATGTATAAAATTCATTAAATAATGTGGCAAAGATCCAACACCACATAGACCAAAGTTTGGAGATTGAAGTGGTGGCGAAACAATACCCTTCTATCTGCCTGGTGGCGTTCGACGTTCCGACTACTCTGTCAAGTGTGTGTGACCTGAAAAACGAAGGCGGGGCTTCCTCCCTTGTTTTACCTCCGGCATGAGAATTAGTTATAGACTTGGAAAAAATGCAATTGGAATTCAGATGGCTAAAGAGAGAGATCTCTTTACCTGCATCACATCCGGGGGTATTTACAGATATTGGAGGCTGGATAACCGCTGGGCGGTCGTGGTGCCACGTGTCCCACCACTACCCCATGTGCTGAGTGGGGGGTCTTTAACTTCCCGCTTGGAGGTTGCGCCCGTATTAACCTCCATGGAACCTAGTCAATTTACTAGAGATTTTGTGGCTAAGTGTTTGGATAATCGTATAGGTAATTCCATGCCAGTTGAAGACTTCGCGTAGAGATAGAGCAACTTTGGGGGGGTCGACGACCTAGCGTAGTAGTAGAACGCCCCTTGAGGGTAGTGGTAGAGCGCCCCTTGGGGAGTCGACGGTTTTGCGTAGTGGTAGAGCGCCTCGTGGGGTAGTGGTAGAGCACCCCTGGAGGGTCGATGACCGTGCATGGTGGTAGAGCACCACTTAGGGATAGTGGTAGAGCATCCCTTGGGGGGTCGATGGCCGTGCATGGTGGTAGAGCACCACTT
>NW_019265488.1:97860-120098 GCF_002742605.1 Olea europaea var. sylvestris
CCCAAAGAGGCACATTAGTTCTACCAAATTTCCAAACCAAAATTTAGAAATTGGGCAAGACCCGGCTGGTGAGGTTGTCCCCCTAGATATCCGAAAAAGTTATAGTCTCTACAATTCACCACTTAAGTTGGAAAAATGTATAGGTAAGTATGATCGGGTTGATGATTACGTCTATAGAGCCCCCGATCCTAAAGAAAGACTCCCCGGGTCCAACCCCCGCGAGGTAGCCTTGTACAAGGATGCTATGGACGGGGGTTTTCGGTTCCCCATTCATCCCTTTTTTGTGTCGATTTTCAATGAGTTCCACCTTACTCCTAGTCAAATTAATCCCAACGCATGGAGAAAGGCATTATATTTCCTATATGTTTGTCTCAAAAGGAAATTATCACTTTCCATAGACCTTTTCAGGTGTGTCTTCGAAATGCACGAGCTAGTTTAGTGTAATGCATTCGTCTATTTTACCACCAGAGTTCCTTTGCAATTTCCTAAATTTAGAAATTCGAACAGTGAATGGAAGTCCCGGTTCTTCTTCGTCCGGCCTTCAGCAGGTCGGTTCTCTTTTAACACCAATTGGCGACACCCCCAAAATTCGTCTCTTCAATAGCCAAGTAGAAGTTACCCCCTTTCTAAAAGCTCAAATCCAAGAGTTGGTTGATGTACCGCCTCTTGCACCTAACTTAGGATCAGTCTTGACCATGAAGAATATGTTGATAGTGGGGATGAGTCGTCCTATTGGTAGGTTGTTTCCATCGGTTTTTTTATGGCATGCACACACGTTCACTTATTATTTTTTGCTTTCAGTTTTTCGGGACTAATGAGTTTTGATGTGTGCATACAGATATGGACTTTAATCTTGATGAGGTATTGAAGACCCTGCCAGAAAACGATGAAAGCCCTGCTCCTGTTGATGGTAATCTTTTGTGTTCACCTCCTTTTTTTTATCCTCATGCTCTTCTTGATATGACTCAGGAGTTGAGCCCGACGAAGGCAAGTGCGAGACGAGACCCATTGATAGTCGATGGCAGACTAATGACGCGATCAAGGGCAAAGCAAGTGAAACAAGCGATGGGATTACTCGTTCAAGAAACCATTGATGGAACCATGTTCGGGACTCAAAATGGAGCAACTTTCATGTTCGGGTCGAAGGCTTAATCAACTTGGATCAATTTAATAACGAAGGCCGAAACCGAAGAGAAGTTCCAAGCCTATGCGGTTGCATAGGCCAAAGTGGCTCGCTGTCGCATGGAGGCTTACCGAAACTCAAAGGAGGCTACTTGCTTGAACTATGTGACCGCATAGAAATGAGCGTCACGGTCGCATAGGCTAAATTTTTGGCGAATTTTCTATTTTTGGGATTTTTTCATATTTTGTTAGATTTTGATTCTTTTCCATATTTTGGAGATTATGCTCGACTTTTGCACGATTTTTACCTAGTTTTTAGGTTTAGTATAAATAGGAGTTTCCATTCAATTTTATAAAACTTTTGACATATTTGATATTAAATTAAAGTGAGGCGTATTGTCTTCTCTTTATCGTTTTTCATTGAACAACTTCGAACTTATCAAGTGTTAACTTGTGGCGTTCACACAATCGGATTCAATTCTTGGATTGCGTGATCAAGGGGTCTTTCAAGCGTCGTTCTTGTTGGGTTTTTTTGTTCGACTTTCTTTTGAATTAATCCTAAACTCTTGGATTAATTTGGCTTTCTTGAGTTCGTCAATCTCGTTGTGGGTTTCGTATCAACATTGCTACAGGGTTCGCATCACTTCTACCTTGCGATCTTAATGGATTCTAACTTACATGTACAGGGGCAAAGTTTGATCTTGAAGGGATCATGGATTCCATGCCCGACCAGGGGCAGGGGGATGAGGCGGATCCATCACCTATCCCTTCAAAGAGAAGGAGGGTGGCCGACCAAAGGGGGAAGTCTTGGGCGATCAACGAGACCTCCGAGCCTTCAGACGAGCCTCGTGAGGTGGCTCCAGCTCCTAGGCCGGGTGCTTCCAACCGTGCACGGTGTGAGCGCGATGATTCACTTCCCAACTTTTGTTTTCCTCCCACCCGGGGCTATCATGAGATGGGGGTGCTCAAGTCTTTGGTGAGGCCCGCTCGATCTAGAGCAATTGCAGGGCGTAGTGCAGACGACATTGAAAGGGCTACGACTATTTATCTCCAGAGGGTACGTTTCCAATTTCGCATTTTCTTTTATGTTAGGTCTTGCCTTTTAAGCTTAGTTTTGACACTTGATTTTTATTTTACCCCCCCATTTCTTAGGTGGTAGCCCTCCAGACCAGACTCGCTGAATCGAATCGCTGCTTGGCCTCAGAGTTGAAGACTCTTACTGAAGAAAAGAAAAAGGAGGCTCATCACTACAAGAAAAAGATATCCTCCTTGAGGAAATCTCTGGAGACGTTGGATGCTTGAGCTCACGAGCAGGAGACGGAGAATGAAAACTTGCATTCTGTTTTGGCTCGCGCTTTGGAGGAGGCGATTGAGAGGTATAAGGCCTCAGCTGAGTATGCCAGAGATCTCGAGATATCTGTGGAGCAGTATAAGACGTCGTTTAATTATGCTAAGGCTTTGAATTCATGTGGGGGGAAGGCGATGGCAGCGTCTATCAAACTCTCCAAGGAGTGGATTATGGTCGAGCATCCTTCTATAGACCCCTCTGGTCTAGATATATTTCTTGCGCAGCGCAAGGGGAAGGAGAGTGGAGCATAGTCATCCAGGTCGCTTGGACGTTCATCACAAGGTGGTAGTAGGGATGTCTCCCCTTCAAGCTGAAACATTTCTTAGTTGTTGTTTTCTTTGCTAGCTTTTCCTTTTTCATGTTTACTTTTGTTTAGTCTCATTATCTCCTACTTGTTCGGGTTGTGGGCAAGAGTTTCTCATATATATAAACACATTTTTCGTTCGTTATTATTAGTGTTGAGTGCATTGTTCTTTCAACTTGCCGTCTCTCGTGTCGTCCTTCTTCTTTTTCTTTTCACTATTTGATGGTGCGGGGGAGTGGCTTTTTATCGGGCTAGAGTTTAGTGGTCGATGGCCCTAGCCAATTTTAGCCTTGTGTTACCCCGTGCCTAGCCGTGTAGGCTATGTCGACCGTCGGGAGAGGAGTCTAGCAGTTAAGGGCCGTAGCGGTGTGAGCGCGATGATTCACTTCCCAACTTTTGTTTTCCTCCCACCCGGGGCTATCATGAGATGGGGGTGCTCAAGTCTTTGGTGAGGCCCGCTCGATCTAGAGCAATTGCAGGGCGTAGTGCAGACGACATTGAAAGGGCTACGACTATTTATCTCCAGAGGGTACGTTTCCAATTTCGCATTTTCTTTTATGTTAGGTCTTGCCTTTTAAGCTTAGTTTTGACACTTGATTTTTATTTTACCCCCCCATTTCTTAGGTGGTAGCCCTCCAGACCAGACTCGCTGAATCGAATCGCTGCTTGGCCTCAGAGTTGAAGACTCTTACTGAAGAAAAGAAAAAGGAGGCTCATCACTACAAGAAAAAGATATCCTCCTTGAGGAAATCTCTGGAGACGTTGGATGCTTGAGCTCACGAGCAGGAGACGGAGAATGAAAACTTGCATTCTGTTTTGGCTCGCGCTTTGGAGGAGGCGATTGAGAGGTATAAGGCCTCAGCTGAGTATGCCAGAGATCTCGAGATATCTGTGGAGCAGTATAAGACGTCGTTTAATTATGCTAAGGCTTTGAATTCATGTGGGGGGAAGGCGATGGCAGCGTCTATCAAACTCTCCAAGGAGTGGATTATGGTCGAGCATCCTTCTATAGACCCCTCTGGTCTAGATATATTTCTTGCGCAGCGCAAGGGGAAGGAGAGTGGAGCATAGTCATCCAGGTCGCTTGGACGTTCATCACAAGGTGGTAGTAGGGATGTCTCCCCTTCAAGCTGAAACATTTCTTAGTTGTTGTTTTCTTTGCTAGCTTTTCCTTTTTCATGTTTACTTTTGTTTAGTCTCATTATCTCCTACTTGTTCG
Organism: Olea europaea var. sylvestris; assembly: GCF_002742605.1. NCBI lineage: Eukaryota > Viridiplantae > Streptophyta > Magnoliopsida > Lamiales > Oleaceae > Olea > Olea europaea. The sequence continues at coordinate 101,854 of NW_019265488.1, forward strand.
GGTTGTGGGCAAGAGTTTCTCATATATATAAACACATTTTTCGTTCGTTATTATTAGTGTTGAGTGCATTGTTCTTTCAACTTGCCGTCTCTCGTGTCGTCCTTCTTCTTTTTCTTTTCACTATTTGATGGTACGGGGGAGTGGCTTTTTATCGGGCTAGAGTTCAGTGGTCGATGGCCCTAGCCAATTTTAGCCTTGTGTTACCCCGTGCCTAGCCGTGTAGGCTATGTCGACCGTCGGGAGAGGAGTCTAGCAGTTAAGGGCCGTAGCCAATTTTTGGCTTGTTAAGACTCTCCGCCTAGCCGCGTAGGCTATGTCGACCGTTGGGAGAGAGGTCTAGCAGTTAAGGGCCTTAGCCAATTTTTGGCTTGTTAAGGCTCTCCGCCTAGCCGCATAGGCTATGTCAACCGTCGGGAGAGGGGTCTAGCAGTTAAGAGCCTTAGCCAATTTTTGACTTATTAAGGCTCTTCACCTAGCCGCGTAGGCTATGTCGACCGTCGGGAGAGGGGTCTAGCGGTTAAGAGCCTTAGCCAATTTTTGACTTGTTAAGGCTCTCCGCCTAGCCGCGTAGGCTATGTCGACTGTCGGAAGAGGGGTCTAGCGGTTAAGGGCCTTAGCCAATTTTTGGCTTGTTAAGGCTCTCCGCCTAGCTGAGTAGGCTATGTTGATCGTCGGGAGAGGGGTCTAACGGTTAAGGACCTTAGCCAATTTTTGGCTTGTTAAGACTCTCCACTTAGCCGAGTAGGCTATGTCGACCATATGTCTTTATGGGATGAGGGGGAGTTTGAGACTGCATATCGGTATATAAAAATACTTGGATTTGTGAGCTCAGTAGGCTAGCCCTTCCTTAGCGCCCTCATCACTTGCTACTACCAAGGTTTTTTATTGAATAAACAAATGCAACTAAGGGTGCCTTTGTGAGGCACTACATAGAGAGAATTAACAAGGCAATCTATCTACTGTATTTACAAAAACGTAGCCCATTTGTCTATTCTAAAATTTACTGGTAGTATTTTTTGAGATGCTCTGCGTTCCATGGTCTACCCAGTGGTCGTCCCTTCATGTCTTTCAAGCTGTAAGCCCCCTTTCCTAAGCTGCGGATCACTTCATATGGGCCTTCCCAATTTGGTCCGAGTTTTGCTGGGGGTGTCCTGCTACTGTCGCGTCTCTTAACACGAGATCCCCTGGTTGAAAGATTCTTGGTTTCACTCTCCGATTGAAGTATTCGACGGCTCTCTGTTTATAGGCCATCATCTTTGTTACCACCTTCTCCCTTACTTCTTCTAGTAGGTCGAGTTTTTCTCTAGTCGTGGTGTCATCGGGCTGTCTGACTTTCGTCCTGCCTTTCTCACTCGAAATTTCAACTGGGATTACGGCTTCCATCTCAAAGGTTAGTCTGAATGGCGTCTCCCCAGTCGGCTCTCGTGGAGTTGTGTAGTACGCCCACAGCACATTGGGAAGCTCGTCTGTCCAAAGCCCCTTCTCCTTTTCAAATCTAGTCTTCAGATCCCAAAGAATGACTCAGTTGGTCACTTCAGCTAGCCCGTTCGATTGTGGGTGAGCGACCGAAGTCAGTCTATGGTCGATGTGATAACTTGCACAAAAACCCTTAAAGCTATGATTATCAAATTGTCTGTCGTTATCTGTCACCATTATCCTGGGTATCCCGAATCGGCATATTATATTTTTCCATACAAAACCCTGTACTTTTGCAGTCGTGATGGTCGCAAGTGGTTCTGCCTCTACCCACTTGGTGAAGTAGTCGATGGCGACCAGCAAAAACTTCCTTTGCCCCTTGGCTAAAGGTAGAGGCCCTAAAATGTCCATCCCCCACTGAAAAAATGGGCACACCCCAAATATGACTGCCTGTTGCTCGGCTGAGACGTGGATCAAATTTCCGTGTCGTTGACATGTGTCACACTTTCTTACTAATTCTGTGGCATCTCTTTTCATGGCTGGCCAATAGTAGCCTTGCCGTAGAATTTTGAAAGCAAGGGATGTTGCCCCTTGGTGGTTACCGCAAGTCCCAGCATAGGCTCCGAGGGTCGTATGCACTTCAGATATGGCATGGTGAAACCCCACTTGTAAAGTTGCCCATCAATGATGGTGCATGAGGCTGCCCGAGCTCTCAACCTTCTTGCTTCAAAGGGATCTTCCGGTGTTTTATTTTTTGTGAGATATTTGATTAACGAATCCATCCAGCTTTCCTCATACTCAATATTTTTCACCTCGACCCAGCGTTGGATGATGGGTTGCTATAAGACTTGCACGTTAGCTGTTCACGATAGATTTCTTGGGTTTGCCGATGCGAGTTTCACTAGCGCGTCTGTCCGCTCATTTTCCTCTCATGGGACCTTTGTCATCCTGAAGCTTGCGAACCCCCTTTGCAGATCCCTTACTTTCATCAGGTAGGTTGCCATCTTCCCATCCTTAGCCTCATATTTCCCCGACACCTGTCCAACTATCAGCTGCGAGTCACTACAAACCTCTACTGAAGACACCCCAGCCTAGCTGCCAGACCTAGGCCTATGATTACTGCTTCATACTCAGCATCGTTGTTAGTGGTGGGGAACTCGAAGCGCAATGAGTATTCCAATTCCTCGGAGTCTGGCCCAATCATTATGATCCCTATCCCTGATCCTTCAGTATTTGAAGAATCGTCCACAAAAACCTTCCAATTTTTCTTTTGCCCTTCTGGGGGTTCTACTGGGTGGTGAGCTCAACAATGAAGTCTGCCAGAGCTTGCGCTTTGATGGCGGTCCTTGGCTTGAATTCAATGTCAAATTCACTCATTTCAATTGCCCATTTCAGCAGTCCTCCGGATGTCTCTGGTTAATGTAGGATCTGCTTGATGGGTTGGTCGGTCATCACTTGTACCGTATGAGACTGAAAGTAAGGCCTCAATTTTTTGACCGCAACGATCAATGCGAGCACCAGTTGTTCGGCCAGACTGTACCTTGTCTCTGCACCTTTGAGGACTTGACTGATATAGTAGACTGGTTTCTGTGCCTTTGGGAATTCCGTTACGAGAACTGCATTGACTGCCCGTGGCGACAATGCGAGATAGAGACATAGTACGTCCCCAGGGCATGGGCTGGTCAATATGGGAGGCTGCTGGAGTGACCTCTTCAAGGATTCCGGCGACTCCTCGCACTCTTGAGTCCACTCAAAATTTGTAGAGCCCCCAATGGCTTTAAAGAAATGGTAGCACTTATCTGCTACCCGGCTCATAAAACGGTTAAGGGCTGCCACACGCCCTGTCAGCCGCTGGACCTCTTTCCTACTAGTGGGGTTTCTCATTTCAAGTATTGCCTGTATCTTGTAGGGATTCGCCTCAATACCTTGCTGGGTGATCATAAAACCTAAAAACTTTCCACCGACTGTACCAAAAACACATTTCTCGGGATTGAATTTCCAATTATTCTGTCGGGCTATGTCGACCACTCTCTACAGACAGGCTACGTGGTCGATGACCTTAATACTTTTTACCACCATGTCGTCAACGTAGGTCTATGACATTTCCAATCAACTTCTAGAAGAACCTATTCACCATCCCGTAGTAAGTTGCCCTTGTAGTCTTCAGGCCGAAAGGCATGGCAGTGTAACAGTAGGTTCCAGAATCTGTGATGAACGACGTCTTCTCTTGGTCGCACTCAGCCATAGAGATTTGATGATACCCCGAGAAAGCGTTTAGGAAGCTGAGCCTCTTGTGACCCGACGTGGCGTCGACGAGGTGGTCTATCTGTGGGAGCGGGTATGAGTCCTTAGGGCATGCCTTTGATGATACCTCTCGGATGACACCTACTTGTAGTAGCTTTTCCACTTTCACCCTTGCCATTTCTTGCCTTTCGGGGGCGAGGTTCCTTTTCTTCTGCTTTACTGGTTTGGCTCCGGGTAGAACTCCGAGGCGATGCTGAGCGAGTGCTGGGCTGACCCCAGTGATATCACTTGGGTTCCATGCAAAGACGTCTAGCTTGTCTTTCAGGCACCTCACCAGCTTCCCTTTTAGGTCAGAGTCCAACTCGGCCCCGATGCTGACCTCCCGGCCCTCCATTATGGAAATTTTTCCGATCATGTTAAGTGGCTCAATCCGTCATCTCGGAGGTTCGACTTCTAACATCATGACTGATGGGGTTCTTTTGACTGATATACTGTCGACATAACATTTTCAGGATGCTTACTGATCCCGCCGCACACACCCGACTCCCCCTGTTGGTTGGGAATTTGAGGACCTGGTGATGGGTCGAGGGGATGGCCCCAGCTGCGTTGAGTAACGGCCACCATAGATTGCATTATAGGCCATGGGGGTCTTAACGACCAAAAAGCTTGCCACAATTATCACAGTGGTCGGATATGTGCCTAACGTGACCGGGAGCTCCACAGTACCTTCTGGAATCATCGTGGCTCCTCCAAAGCCTTGCAAGGAGGTGTTCACGATTCTTAACTTGTCAAGTGGGACCTTCAGGCCTAAAAAAGTGTCCCAGGTGAGTACATTTGCGGCACTTCCTCCGTCAACCAATACTCTTTTGACATCAAAATTAGCTATGTCGCCTATTATTACTAGGGCATCATCATAGGGGTGCGCCACGCCTACCAAGTCTTCCTCACCAAAAGTGATGCTCTGGCTGAACCTTGCCTTCTTTTGGTTGGAGCAGATCCCAAGAGAGCGTGCGTAGCTTTTCCTTGCTGAATTTAAATCTTCCCCTCCTGCTAACCCTCCTGTAATCATGTTTATCAATCCGGCACTAGGTGGGGGACGGTCCTCCATCTTTTACTTCCCCCGGTTGTCCTTCACATACTTGCCCAGGAGACCCCGCCTTAGGAGGCGCTCGTTCTCCTCCTTCAGTTGCAGGCACTCTTCAGTATCATACCCGTGATCCTTGTAGAAATGACAATATATGCCCTGGTTTCTTTTGCCCGCTGGCATTACCATGGGTCTCAGCCATTCTAGCTCTTTCATGTCTCGTATTTCCATCAATAGTTTGGCACCTAGGGTGTTCAGAGGGGTGAACGCCCTGGGATCCTCTCGTTTGTGCCTGGCTGGCCGGTCTTGGGCGACTCCTTTAACCATCTGCTCACTCCTTGGCCTATTTTTGTTGGCGGGTCTTAGCTCGTCCCCCGCCTTGTGCTTGTGACTTTCTACTTCCCATCCCTCTCTGAGGTTCTTTGTGACCTTCTCCGCCTCCTCCGCATCAATATACTTGTCTCTATTTTTCAATAGGTCGTGCATTGATTCTGGGAGGTTCTTGGAAAGTGACATCTTAAAAGCCCGATTTCGAGTTCCATTCATCAACGCAGTCACCACCGTCGACATCTGAAGGTCCTCTATTCCAAGGGTCGCAAGGCTAAATCTGGCCAAATATTCCTATAGAGACTCATCTTTCTCTTGGACCACCTGAATCAGTCCAATGGCTATCCTCCTCTTTCTCTTGCTACTCAGGAAATACGCTACAAAGCTCCTGAAAAGTTCATCAAATGTTCGGATAGACCGGGGGGCAAGTGTTGCCACCCAGTCTCTGGCTTCCATCTTGAGAGTCGGGGAAAAAGATCGGCACATTACCGCATCGGGTGTTGCATAGAGTCTCATCCGATCAACGAAGGTCCGCTGATGGTCAAGCGGATCTGTGACACCGTCGTAAGCCTATATCATAGGTTGCTTGAAGCCTTTAGGTAAAGGGACCGCCATGATTTCGGGCACGAACGGGTCCTCTTCTAGGACCATTTGCCTGCGCTTGTCCTTTCTTTTAGATATCGCGTCATCAATTTTTTTCGTCATGATCTCCTCCATTCTCCGCTCCAGATCTGCCAGGGATGGGACGGACTACAAGACCGCCATCCCTGGAGCCCCCGAGCCTGCGGTCACCGGTTGGATGGCAGGCGGTGTTTCTATGTGCGCCTCCTGGGGTGGAGGCGGCGCCTCTGCCGAATGTAGTGGGAGGGTGGCTCTCTGCGTTTGATTCTGTAAGAGGGTCATCGTGGCCGCTAACTAGGTCTCTAGGGCGCTAAACTGGCTTTGCGTCACATACTGAGGCGGAGGCGGCGGATCGGGGCCTCTGGCGACCGATTCTGATTCTGCCTCCGTCGTTGCTGCTCTTAGGCGTGTGTCACTTCTTGTTCGTCTTCTCGACATGACCTTTGTGTTTAGTGGAAGAAATTCCCACAAAAGGCGTCGATGAAGTGGTGGCGGAACAATACCCTTCTATCTGCCTGGTGGCGTTCGACGTTCCAACTTCTCCATCAAGTGTGTGTGACTTGAAAAATGAAGGCGGGGCTTCCTTTCCTGTTTTACCTTCGGCGTGAGAATTAGTTTATAGACTTGGAAAAAATGCAATTGGAATTCAGATGGCTAAAAAGAGAGAGTGATAGAGAGATCTCTTTACATGTATCACATCCGAGGGTATTTATAGATATTGGAGGCTGGATAACCGCTGGGCGGTTGTGGTGCCACGTGTCCCACGTTGGCATTCCCACTACCCCCACGTGTTGAGTAGGGGGTTTTTAACTTCCTGTTTGGAGGTTGCGCCCATATTAACCGCCATGGAACCTAGTCAATTTACTAGAGGTTTTATGGCTAAGTATTTGGATAATCGTATAGGTAATTCCATGCCAGTTGAAGATTTCACGTAAAGATAAAACGACCTTGGGGGGTCGACGGCCTCGCGTAGTAGTAGAACGCCCCCTGGAGGTAGTGGTAGAGCGCCCATGGGGGGATTGACGGTCTCGCGTAGTGGTAGAGCGCCCCGTAGGGGTAGTGATAGAGCACCCGTGGGGGGTCAATGACCGTGCATGGTGGTAGAGCACCACTTGGGGATAGTGGTAGAGCATCCCTTAAGAGTTGGTGGCCTTGTATCGAAGTGTAACGATCCATCTTGCTTGTCGCCGAGGGTGGTTTCCTCTACCAACCTATATTAGAGATGAACTCAGAACTTTCGCATCTACTCTCTCTCTCTCTCTCTTAGAGTGTGAACCATGCCTGCACTAAATAATATAGCGGTCAAGAGCTTCAACTGAGCTACTTCGTGTATGGCAACATATTGCTCGAAGGAGTCATGCTGCAAGAGTCATGAATAATATTTTTTGTGTTGCATCACTTTGTAATTGCACTAAAAGTAGGGATAATAATTTGAACTGTCAAAATCAAAAACTGCGATTAATCGAACTGAACGGAGCAAAAAAAATGAACCGATGATACAATGGGGTGGATATGATATTTGATTTTAATGACCCGGTTCGGGGCCGGTCAGGTATGGTATTTACGCTGTCGACTTGCTCTGAACTGATTACCCGTTAATTTTTTATTTTTTATAAGTACCCGTTAAAAAAAAAATAATTAAGTAATTGGGCTTTCCATTAGCCTTTCTATGAATGAAAAAAAAAATTGAATTGAGGTCGGAACTTTTGAGTTACTGAGTAGGAATCAAGTTCAATATATAAGGATCAAGGGACAAAGATATTGTTTAGTATTGTTATGTTGATAATATTGTTTGTTAAATTCGAATTTTGCATTTAAAAATTGGGATATTGTTTACATTTCCATTTGAGATATTATTTGCTAAATTGACTTAATATTGTTTTTTTTTTTTTTTTTTTTGTTATATGAGAATTTGAGAATATATCAACTGTGAATTGTGATATTAAAAATTAATTTGAGTATTGTGAAAAGTAATTATGCGATTTGTAAAAATTAAAAATGAGAAATTGGGGAATTTATAATTTGTGATAATTGGTTGGGAATTGAAAATTTAAACTTTAATTATATTTTAAAATTAATTTTGATTCTAATACAGATTGTGAAATTATTTTTTCAATCCATGTCCCAACCTAGTTCTTGTAGTGGTGTATCTAATCCTGTAACTACTTCTAGTCGAGCAAAATATTTATTAAGCACTGATAACACAAAGAAGTCTCATGTATCATTTATTTTATATTATTTCGGATTGTATTGTACTTTAATTTAATATAAATATACGATTTTTACGTTTTAGTGTATTTACATATGGATAGAAAAAATGTTAATATTATTTAATTTGATATTAATAAATGACATCGCTATACGGTCGTTGACTGTTAACTGTCAACGATCGCTCCAGTTGGGACGAAATCCTGGTTTACCCCTGTTCATGGTTTTTAACCGTCCGAACAGAACTAACTTACGCAATTATGGTGCGGTTATGATAAGACCAAAAAATTGGTGGTTCGGTGATAGTCTTGGTCAAACCAAACCGTTGTCAGCCCTAACTAAAAGTCATAGATTTTTGTTTATTCTCACACTTATGTCCGGTCTTTTTTTATCGCACTCTTATTCTTAATTGTGCACTACTTAGCACATTGATCTCTGGTGATGGTTTATGTCCATATATTTTGCTGTACTCTTTAATGGACTTTTGGTCTGTAACCGGCACGAGGGACAATATGTTGGCAATACTCAGAAGATTAATGATAAGAACGTAACAAAAAAATTAGGAACTCTATTTGAAAAAAAAAAAAAATAGAGACTCTTAGTGCAATTAAAAACTGATAGAATAAAAGGAAAAAAAAAAAGGATAGAATAAAAGAAAAAATGTGGTTAAAATACAGGCTCCTTTTAAGTTTTTAAATAGATGTGTTAATGTAAGATTTCAAAGTGATTGGTATCTGTCAATTTTTCTATATTTGAATCTAGAAGAAAATCTACAAAGGTGGGGATTTTATATATAACGTTGAAATTATTTCGTCATCAAATGTCAACCGTCCAAATGTCCCTCTGCACATGAAATCACACTATTTGGTCATACCATCCGATAATGAAATTGTGTTACAATTCACTTGACCTAATTGTTTTATTCAACTAAAATATGAATTAATTATTACTCCACTATATTATGAATACTTTCTTGTTCCCCGACAACCCAGCATATAATATGGTCCAAATCTTGACCAACAGACATGCATGCATGCATGCATGCATGCATTTTCATCAAATCTATAAACACATATACTTACATATACATATAGAGAGAGTGTGTGTTTGAGAGAGAGAATTGTTGAATTTTTAACGACGAAATTTTTTATTTTAAAAAGACTTTATTATGGAACAGGCATAAAAATATGCGTGAATACTTTTTGTTCCATTTTCAATTCTTACGTTAATAAGAGTCGAACTTCTTCTTTTTAATGATGTTTTCTCGACAAAACAACTCAAAAATAACTTTTTATGACAAAAGTTTGCATAGTTAAAAGTGCAATTTTTGTAACATTTTAAAAAAATAAAAATAAATATCTCTATTAACTTTAAATATTTAGAAATTGTTTTTAGTAATTTTGTTCATAAAATTTTTAGTTTTTCTTCTTAAAACAAGATGACTATGATAATGCTCCTCTAAAGATGTCTGTTATAATATTTAGATTTTCCTCTAGTAGTAAAAATAGCTTAAAAATCTACTTTTGCTTGGAATTTCAATTTGTGCTTAAATCTATTTCATGTAAAATAAGCACTTTAAAGAACACTAACTTCTACGCTGCTTCTAAATATAATTAAACAATCTATATGATATTGTATTTTTTGAAATTTCCTTTTAGAACTAAATTCTTAATATACTGTATAAATAAGTAACTTAAAGCTTCATCATATTGATTATCAAATGAATTTGAACTTTTTTTTTTTCAGTTCTCAATATTCGTGTGAATTAGAAATCAGATTATTTAATTTTTCAGTTTTTTTTTTTTTCTAAATATAATTAAACAATCTATATGATATTGTATTTTTTGAAATTTCCTTTTAGAACTAAATTCTTAATATACTGTATAAATAAGTAACTTAAAGCTTCATCATATTGATTATCAAATGAATTTGAACTTTTTTTTTTTCAGTTCTCAATATTCGTGTGAATTAGAAATCAGATTATTTAATTTTTCAGTTTTTTTTTTTTTAAACAAAAAAAAAAATTAAAAATTATTGCTACTTATTTGTGGGCAAATCATTTTCATACATATTCTTCTCAGCAACAAATTTTCAATCATATCATTTACAATTATAGAGAACATTTCCAAATTGAAGGGTAATCCAAATGACATTTATATCTTCTAGAAGGAAAAATATGGTATCCAAATGAGTGCTTAGCTAAACTTAGATAGCAATTTGTTCCTTCCTCCATGATTTGATATTCAATCCAATGAAATTTGAACACACACCTCTCATTAATAGTTGTTTTATTTTTTAAAATTAAAAAGTAATATATATTCCACTTCTCAATGCTCCTAATAATTTGTTCTATAGCTTTAAGTTTTAGAACAAGCAAGTGGATTGTGCCCCGTGTTGTTTTGAGAAATAAAAAAAATTGGTTTCTTGATTAGGTTCACATGGAGGAAATTTCTAGATATAAGAAACATATCGAATTTGCCATTTTTAGGGAATCAATGGGTATATAAAACTACGAACTTTTGAACATCTAATTAGAAGGGTGTTTGATAGGGATTAAAATTAGATTTTTTAATAGATTGTGATGAAAGTTTTTAAAATGTGCGGTTGAAAAGTTGTGAGATCATGAAAGACGTGGTTGATATTGATTGTTTGATTTTGACTTAGATTAAAATCAGATTTTAATTCAAACCAAACAGATCCTAGATTTTAACTACTTCTAATTATAGAATATAATTATTTTATAATCCATTTAACTTGAAAACGAATAGAATTGAAGAAGTTTTAAGTTAATAAGCTATAGCGTAAAGTTCTACCTTGTGAGTGTGTCACAAGGAGAAGGAAGATTTAAGGTTACTAAATGTAGAAAACGAGTATAAAACTTTCAATTAGAGATTTACTGGTCCACTTTTAAAATACAATATTAATAATGGAAAGCTCCCACACTTCGAGAAAAAGAAAAAGGCAGAATATCTATGCCCTTGTTTGATCTTCATTCTTTGGTAAAAATATATTTTTTAACAGTATTTTGACATCATTTCAATCACACATTTTTAATAAAATAATATTATACACAAATTTAAAACTTTTTCTTATTTTTTACCACACATTTCACATCAATACACTATTCAAAAATTCATTCTATCCCCTAAATGGGGCTCAAACAAGGGCTATGCTTATGATTAGAGTAATATATATAGTTGCACGGAAAGAAAAATAGGTTCCTAATGTATTAATTATGATAAAATTAAGTAAAATAATCTGTAATATGATAGAAGAGTGGGGATCAAAATGATTGGAAGTGTGTCAAAAAAAAAGAAGGAGTTTTATCATGTGTACAGCAATTTTGTACACAAATTTTGATGGTCCTCTCAAATAGGGGTGGTGGGGCTGCAATTTTAATGTGAGAAGGCTATCAACAATGGTGTACAAAAATAATGTACACATAGCAAAATTCTAATAAAAAAAAAATTTAAATAATAACCCTAGTCCCAAGACACCCTGAAAGGGTAGGGATCAATATTGAAAATAGCTCAATAATAGCTGGCCTTTGAACTTTCATTAGAGGGAAAAGAGTCACCACCGCTGAAAGTGCATATTTAGTGTACAATATTCTGCAACACTATATTTCATGTGCACTATTAAACAATACTATATTGTCGTAATAAAATAAATAAAATATTAACTTATTTTTCTAGTTTAATCATATGGTTCAATCCAATGTAGTATACATACTATAAATAAAAAAGTAATGATATTCATTTAGAGTGACGATGATGGTCAGTGCTACATTCACTAGTGATCATCATCATTACTGTAGAGAATAGCATTGTCATAAAATGAATATTATTATTCCTATCATAGTAGCTTTTCTGTTGGAAAAAATGACCGAATCTCATCCATGTGAGGTGATCCGATCTGAAGACATTAAAGTAGGTTAGAGGAAATGGTTTGAAGTTGACGTTCAAATTCATAACTTTAATCAATCCCCATCAACTCCCTATAACCTCCATTAACTTGCTTTGCACAGGATTAGACGAAAAGATAGAAGAAGATGGTGAGAATTTGTGTAAAAAAAAGCATAGGAATTGAAAAGGCCCTAAAACCATATTTTTGACATGAAAATTCAACAAATTTTGACACTTAGATTGTGAAAAATACTCTCATTTTACTGTGATCGAGATTGTAACCATATGAGAAAAACAAAAATGCAGATTTTGGAATATAGAATAACAAGATGATTTAACTATGAAGATCTTGAAAAATAATCCTTTTTTAAGTAGGAACTTGAATCAAAATTTATGTTCAAGCATGATGCAAAATCTTTATTAGTATTAGCGCTTCCAGATTGATTTCCTTGCAGAATTTCATGTCTAAATGTCTCACATGATTCAATTGTTTTTTTAAAACTTGTACTGAAATTATGCAGCCTTATGCAATCTTCAATGACTTTTTTTTTTTATATAAACATATTAAAATAATGAAATTTTAGAATTATGCTTCTCATATGCAGTAGTGTTCATCTGTAAATTTCATCAATTTTCGATCTTGCAATCGGGATCAAACTTTAAAAAATTACTACTTCCTGCTCGTTGATTTTCTGGCAGAAAGATTGGGATGATTAGAAAGCCCTTCTGATGAACTTTCCAGTGATTTAATGAACTTTCAATTTCTGACTTAAAACGAGGAAGTTATGAGGTCTTAAATTTAGGGTTAAATTTGGTGAATTTCTTAAAATCTTCAAATTTTGAACTAGAAGATGAATAGTTGTTTTTACCTAACTCTTTGTTTATTGTGTTGTTTTCTCCAACATTTTTTCAGGTGCGAAATTTTTGAATTCTAACCACACATGAACTCAGAACATCGAAATTAAAGAATTTAAGAAGAAATTTGCATGAAATACCACCTAAAACGCTTCGTGTGTATTACACACATCACCTAGTTCGAAACTTGCACCCCATAATAGAATCAAATAAAAAAACACAGCACCTCTTCGCAGCACTTGAGGGTGTGTGGGATCCCAGATACAATTTTGAAAGGGATAATCGCAGCTGGGCTCTCAGAATTTTAGAAACACTGCAGACTTTTCCTGATCATTCATTTGTTGCAACCGTACTTAAAAACTTTCAAAATTTGCAACTGAAATCCAAATGGATGGATTTCATCCAAATTGACATTAGGTGATAAATTTTTTTTACTTTGACCGAATTCTAACCAATTAAATACAAGGACAAAATATTAACTTTTTTCTTTTTATTTTCAAACTTAAAATAACTAAATAACAAAACCAAAAAAATGAAAAATGAATGAAAAAATAAAATTCATCCTCTTCTCCACCCACCCCAATCAAAATCGACCACCACCGCCTACTGTCGCCATAACCATTGGCACTGCGAATGCTTTTATTTTTATTTTTTCAAAAGAAGGACAAATTCTCTCAAGCTTTTTCCACCTCCACAATCATGAAATCATTCAAACCCTTCAATTTTATAATAAATTCTAGGAGAACTGTTAAAATTGTCGACATCGCAGAATCCCTAATTTTGGATCAAACAATGTATGCTTGCAATTCATTAGTAGACACCATAGTTTACATGATCCCAAAAAGGATCTGTTGAGAGAATGGAAAATCTAATTGATCTTCTTCGTAAAAAATGAGCTTTGCAATGTGATATAAATAGGCTACAAACTAAATTCTATTTTACAGGAACCAATACAAATTCGACATGTGGATTAACTGCCCCAACTATCCTAACAAACTTCCAGCTTAGCATAACAAATTGTAGCTGCTTCCAGCTTGCTGTGATTCCACATATTCTATCACACCCCCTCAAAATGGACAAAGAGGATTGATAATGGCCATCTTGGACATCAATGGAAACAAGGACGTTGTAGGTAAAGGCTTAGTGAATATGTTAGCTAACTGATGTTGAGTACGGACAGAAAGCAGTTTGATAAATCCATCAGTGATATTGCCTCGAATGAAGTGACAATCTAATTCAATATACTTCGTCCTCTCATGGAATATAGGATTAGTAGCTATATGTATGGCGGCTTGATTGTCACAAAATATTAGAACAAGAGCAAGTGAAAAGACTTGAAAATCATGAAGTAGTTGTTGAATCCAAACAAGCTTACTGTTAGTTGAGGCTAAGGCCCTATATTCTGCCTATGCAGAAGATTTTGATACAGTGTTCAGTTTCTTAGATTTCCATGACACCAAAGAATCACCAAGGAAAACACAGAATCCTGTAACTGACTTCCATGTGTCAAGGCAAGAGCCCCCAATCTGCATCAGCAAAAGCTCGAAGTTGAAATGATGAATGAGCTGAAAATAGAAGACTCTAACCTGGAGTTGCCTTCACGTATTGTAAAAGGTGATGAATATCATTGAGATGAGGTTTCCTGGATTGTAAAACAAACTTACTCAGCTTGTGGACTGCAAATGTAATGCCAGGTCTCGATATAGTTAAGTAAAGCAAGTGACCAACCAATCTTCTATACATGGAAGCATCATCCAGGAGTTCACCTTGAAACGAGCATAATCGAGCCTTGGGATCCATAGGTAAAGTGACTGGCTTGCAAGCCATAGAACCAGTATCTTCAAGAAGTTGAAGTGTATAATGGCGCTAAGATAAAAAGATCCCCTTTTGCGAACATGAAATTTCCAGTCTTAGAAAGTAATTTAGCTGGCCCATAACCTTAACTTTAAACTGACTGTGGAGAAATACTATCAAATTGTTGATAGTTGCATAACCAGGACAAGTGATGAGATATCATCAACGTAGACCAACAATGCTATAAAGGATTTACCAGAACCTTTTGTGAAAAGTGAATAATCAGATTTTGATTAATGATATCCATGTAAGAGAAGAGTATTGGAGAACTTTGAAAACCACTATCTTGATGCCTATTTAAGACCATATATGGATTTATGTAACATGCAAACAAAACTCGTTTGCCTCCTGTATGTCAGCAATAAAAGATGTGTTATAATCCTGTTAGATTTTGTGTTGGCTATTCTGTGAACGAAAGGGTAAAATTGTAAATGTTCAAAAGTTTGGGATCAATTCGTCAATATTTAAAGGTTAAGGGTCAAATTGTACATGTGTAAAAGATGAGGGACTACGTTGCAATTTTGTGAAAATATGTTAGGGTTCAAGCTATGAAGTAGGGCAAGATGTGTCGTTGAAGTTTCACTAGCTGCTCGCCAAGTGGTCGCTCGAGCAACAAAAACAGAAAGGTCGTCGCTCGTTTCTCGCCCCCACTTCGCTCGAGCGAAACAGCATTGCTCGCTTTTCGCTCGAGCGACGGTGTTACCTAAAAAATCCTATTTTCCTTTTTTCGACATTTTGACCCGACCTAAATGTCCCAATACACTTCATATAAATTAAATTGTGCCAGTTTTCATACGTCTCTCTTAAGGATTGAAATTAAAGAAAAACTCTCTACACTTGATTCATTCATTCAATCCCACATTTGATTCTCGCAATCACCTAAAAACATCAAATCTACATTCATCAAACACCACAACACAACCTTCCAGTGCTTTTGTTGATTTTTGGAGATCAAGGAGATCGGAGTCCCGATTGTTAGAGAACATACGATTCTCTTGAATCCACAGGAAATAGATGAAATCAAGAGCCAGGAATTGGTGTAGCATGCAAACCAGGAGGGCTAAGAGCCAGGAGTTGGTGCAGGATCACGCATTCCAAGAAGGCTTTGAGGAAATTACAGTTAGGAGGTCAGAAAAATCAGTGTGGGTTGAGTCTGGCAGATTGTAAGTTGTATTTTCACTTATAGTGGATTCTTACTGGCTTGGGTCCAGAGTTTTACCCACCTTGAAGTTTCTCCGTCGACAAACAATTGCGTTATTTACTTTTCTGCTATTAATTTATTATCGATATTCAAACATAGGATAGTAAAGTATGTGAACTGATCTGGACAAATTTATATTTGTGACGTGTTGCAATTATTAATTGATTGAAAAAGAAAATTCCGCATAAATAAATATTCACCCCCCTCTAGATGTTGATTGGGTCAAACTATGATATTTCAAGTGGTATCAGAGCCAAATCTCGAGTTTCTGGCCCATAGTTGTCTAGATGAGTCAATCACTGTCTGTGCCTCCGTATTTTGACGGAAGCAACTATGCCTATTGGAAGGTTAGAATACGTGCTTTTCTTAAGTCCCTAGATGAACGTGTCAGGGTGAGTGTACAAAATGGTTGGAAACCTCCTTCCACAATTGTTTCTGGTGTTGTAACCCCAACTGACATTTCCCTTTGGACTAAGAATGAATTGGCCGATTGCAACTGGAATAGTAAAGGCCTCCATGCATTATTTATGTTTGCGTCTCCTGAAGAGTTTAGGAGAGTGTTAATGTGCGAAACTGCTAAAGAGATACGGGACATTCTAGAGACAACAAATGAGGAAACTAAAGCTGTGAAAAATTCTAAGTTGCAAATGTTGGCCTCAAGGTTTGAAGAAATTAGGATGAAGGATGATAAGTCTTTTGATGAGTTCTATGCCAAATTGAATGACATTGTTAACTTTAGTTTCAACCTAGGTGAGAGGATTCCCGAGTCGAAAATTGTGAGGAAGGTTCTTAGGTCCTTGCCTAAGAGATTTAGACCTAAATTTACAGTTATTGAAGAAAGCAAGGACTTGGACACAATTAAGATAGAAGAACTCGTAGGATTCTTTCAAACCTATGAACTCACCATTTCACAACCGAGGAAAAACAAGTCCATAGCCTTGAACATCGTTAGAGAAGAGGAGTCTGAGTCATCTGACGTGGAAATTCTTAGAGATGAGGAGATTGCCTACTTTGTAAAGAAATTTCAGAAAATCTTAAAGGGCAAGAAATGGCCCCAAGACAAAAAGAGAGGAGCCCCTCGTAAATTTCTTAGAGAGAAGAATGATAAATCAACTGCTAGGAACCTGGTAAGAAATCTCAAGTGGTTAGGTGTCATGAGTATCNGCTCATGTAGCATATAAGGCTCAAAATACATGCATGTGGTATCTTGATAGTACTTGTTCTAGACACATGTGTGGTAACAAGACCTTATTCTCTATCTTTGATGACTGCAACGATGGTGTAGTTACCTTTGGGGACGGAGCTAAGGCACCCATCCGAGGTAAAGGCTCCATCACCATTTCTAGACTTCCCACAATATCTAATGTGCTTAATGTAGAGGGTCTTAAGTCCAACTTGTTAAGCATTAGTCAAATCTGTGATACTGAGTATGAAGTGAGTTTTGTCCAAAAGAGATACACTATTTATGACCCTTCAGGTGGTGTTGTTCTTGAAGGTGTTAGAACATCTGATAACTGTTATGGAGTTCTCCCAAACTCGAACTATGTGTACAGTAGTACTAAAATTGATATGTCTGAACTTTGGCATCAAAGGCTCGATCGTGTTAATTACAGAAGTCTGTCTAAATTGGTCAAAAAGAAGATTGTCGATGGTCTACCTAAAATTGATCAAAGGGAAAATGTTGTGTGCAAGCCGTGTCAACAAAGAAAGCAACTCAGGATAAACCATAAGTAAACCTTGAAATTTTGACAAATAGACCCTTAGAGCTTCTACATATGGATTTAATGGGACCATCTAGAATGGAGAACCTAGGAGGCAAACGGTATATTATGGTTGTGGTCGATGACTTTTCCAGATACACTTGGATTGAACTGTTAAGAGAAAAAATCTGAGACGTGTGATCTGGTTAAGTCTTTATGTAAAAGACTCAAAACTGAACAAAATCTTTCCATTTCTAGGGTTCGAAGTGATCATGGGAAAGAATTTGAAAACTTCTGTTAGGAGGAGGGGATTAAGCATGAGTTCTCTTCACCAATCACTCCACAGCAAAATGGAGTTGTTAAGAGAGAGAATAGAGTGTTTCAAGAAATGGCTAGGGTCATGCTTCACGGCAAGGATCTAGCAATGCATTTCTGGGGTGAAGCCATTAACACCGCTTGCCACATAGTAAATAGGGTATACCTGAGACCGAAAACAGACAAGACTCCCTATCAGATCTGGAAGGACAAGAAGCCTACTGTTAAATACTTTTGTGTGTTTGGCAACAAGTGTTACGTTCTGAGGGATAGAGAAAATCTAGGCAAGTTTGATTCCAAAAGTGATGATGGGGTTTTTCTAGGATATTTTAAGAATAGTAGAGCTTATCGAGTTTACAACTTGTGTACTCAGAGTGTCATGGAATCTCTAAATGTTGTTGTTGATGATGCCTTCACTGAGGGGGAGAGTGCTGAAAATGGGCTAGATGTAGAAGATCCAAGTGATGATCAAGGAGCCATTGCTGAAAATAAAGAGCAATCAATTCCAAAATCTC
>NW_019265488.1:128464-154737 GCF_002742605.1 Olea europaea var. sylvestris
TAATTGTCATATATCTATTCCATGAGGCATGGTTGTCTCCGATTAATGGCTTTGAAACCATGATTAAGCCTGAACTTCCGAATGATATAGGTAATAAGGTCTAGAACCATCATCAATGGCGATATAACTCATTGATGAGGAATTGCTTGATTGATTTTGATCAACAACTTCAGTTGCCATAGTGATGTTATTCAGAATATCAGAATTTTTGATGAAGATGAAAAGGAACAAACGAGATGATAAGTAGCTTAAAACTCTGATACCATGTTACGAAAGAACGGAAAACAATCGGATTGATCTTCTTCGTCAAAAATGAGATTTACAGTGTGATATAAATAGACTAAGAACTAACATTCTGTTTTACAAAAACCAATACAAATTCGACATGTGGATTAACGGCCCCAATTATCCTAAAAAACTTCCAGCTCAGCATAACTAATTGTAGCTGCTTCTAGCTTGCTGTGATTTCACATATTCTGTTAGGATCAACAAAGATCTAAATCATGGAAAATATGATAGGTATGTACAGGATATATGGAGCTTGGGAGTAAGCATTCTTGAATTTTACTTGGGCATATTTATATTTGCTATTGGTAGAGAAGAGAATTGAGCAAGCCTTATCTGTGCAATTTGTATGTCGGATCCTTCCAAGTCCCCTGCTACGCCTTCAAGGGAATTCAAGGATTTCATCTCATGCTGTCTTCAAAGGTCTCATCTAGAAAGATGGGATGGGTTGCAGGGATCCTGCTCTGGTAAAAAAGCAAACCCTCCGGTAAAATCTATTATCAAAGCCAAAAAAATAATAATAATAAAAATAATGAAATGGCAAAATAACCAGAAACAGAGCACCCCGTGAAAGCTTTTGGGTGGGCGATCGTGGTCGGTTTTGGTTAGGAAGGGGTGGGGTGGTGTGGGGTAGAAGATGGATTTTATTTTTTCTTTCATTTTTCATTTTTTTGATTCTGGATTTAATTATTTTATCAAAATAAATGGTTATTAATTTGTCTTGGTTAGAATTTGGTCAAATTTAAAATTTTTGGTTAACTAACAACAATTTGGATAGAATCCATCCATTTGAACTTCAGCCATAACAAATTGAAAATTTTGAGATGACAATTGCAATAAATTAAAGGTTAGACAAAAAGTATGCAATATTTTGAGGTTTGGGAGCATAGCTGTAATTATTCCTTTTGAAAAGTTTGATTTTTGGTCCCTGTAATTTTCTTGATTTTTCAATATAAATTATTTTTCAGATAGTTATTTTTTTTATTTAATCATCAAAATACATTCATAAAAAATATATAATTAATTTTTTGACTTTATTAACTTATGATTATTCTTATAAAATTGAGAATTTTAATTTAGAGGTTGGTTACTTAGTGGGAGTTTTTCCAGTGCTCTAGTAATAGATTATCATGTGTTATAAGTTAAAAAGTACTTAAAAAGTATTTTAGACATGTTTCCTTTGCCAAATGAGGTCAATCTGCCATTTGACTAAAGGTCAAGCATTTGTTGTTGTAGTGAGATCTTGAGAAGGTTGCATCGATATGATGGTGAAGTGTTGACATTCATCACATTTACTCACATGGTTTAAGGAGTCCTTTTGGTGGGTTCGTAACTCCTAGCCCAATTAGCAAATATTGTGAAAATCTGAGACTATCTTGGTATTTCACATAATAAATTCCTTCCTTCACGATATGCCTAGCCTCGCAAGATAGGTATTTTACTTGGCAAGATGTCTCGCCTTTGTCTTTGAGGTTGGCCATATAACAACCAAGATAAAGAGTTATGCAATGTTAGCACCACACTTTGCATTGCCACCTCACATGCCTCTTCCAAGATGATTAGGTCATGCCTTTAGATGCGTTGCCTACAATGCTATTATTATTGAAGACGAGCATCACCTCTCACTGCAGCCTATATCCGAGGGAATGGACATCTCCTACACATATTGTCTCGGCCAAGTTACACAATAACTGCACAAAGTGATTGAAGTGATAGTCATACAGGTGTGTGGTATAAAAAGTTAGAAAAGAATGCAAAAATACCATTTTCATATTTACATGGATTATTGATAATATATTGGATTTGAGAAAAAAACAATTGCGTTCTCTTAGAATATTCTATGACTAAAAAAGGGATACAAAAACTTTGATCCTTTTTATGTGATGGTTAATTTTGATGTTTCATCATTCAAATACGAGCCAAACACATGGCTTTTTATCCACCAAAAAAAAAAAAAAAAAAAAAAAAAGGAAGACAATTCACTCCAATTAAGTATTTTTTAGAAGATTACTTTGTTCAAATACTAATTCAACCTATAAATCAATTATGTGTTGTTTTCTTGTACTTATGTTGCCTGTTGTGATCAGCTATGTATCTAATCGATAAAAGAGGTTTTTGTAGAAATTGGTTCAAATAATTAACCAAAAATTGGAAAATAAAAAGGTGTGTAAAAGTGGAAAATGAAAAGGTGTGACTACATGTCAACTTTGACCAAATATTCGGGCTTGATCCGATGGTCAAATTACAAAAGCAAATAGACCAACTTATTCTACTCGTCGAGTAGATCGTCGTGGTATATTTGGAATCTCGAAACTAATTCCGGATGAATGAAAAATTGCGGGCTAAAGTTGGAAGAAATGAAGTGTTGCAACTTTTCGAAAAGATGCAGATTTTGGCCAAGTATTGCAACTTTTCGAAATGATGCATGTTTTGGCCCACACCACTTCATTTGCATCCTTTCTATATCTATAAATAAGACCCTATGGACATGATTTTGGGTACACCAATTACATTGAGCATTCATTCTCCTCTTGCAATTCTCTCCTTTCTAATTCCATAGCATTTTCATGCATTTCCTTTGTACAGGAAAAATTTTGTCAAAAGTTCGTCGATTTCTTATGGTTTGAAGTGTTGCTATCACAAGTTGTGAATCCATTGTATCTTAGGAGGCAAGTGTCATTCACCATAAGCACCGTAGTAGAGCAATTTGTTTTAAGGAAAGAGACAACGTCTCGCCTTGAATTATTCTCTATTTCTACTCCTTAATCCTTGTTTTGCGTAATTGTTATATCGAAACTCTGTCCAAATTTTCATTTATATAGATTGTGTTTTGATCACGCTCTTACGAGTTAAAACTGGTCAAACAAATATATCAAAAACCAACCCTTACATAGCCCTTTTTATAAGTTGTCTCCAACAAACTTAAGACAAATTTTTGTATCTTTGTGGTTGGTTGTGGACAACCATTACTTTGTTTGAATAGTGCTTTGTGTACTATTCCTCCACCTATATTATCATCATTTTGTTGAACTTCTGTTTCTATAACAGAAATGACTACCATCGGAACTTCATCAAGTCAAAATGGTTCCAATAATGTTGGCCATACTGTTGCATAATACTACTATCCCACATGAGGAAAAGTCGAAAAAATTTGCAGGGATAAATTTCAAGAGGTGGCAACAAAAGATGTTTTATCTCACCACTCTTAATTTAGCTAAATTTCTAAAAGAAACTGCACCAGCTGTACAAGAAGGGGAAAATAATCGTGAATCGATTATTTCTTTGAATGCATGGAAATATTCGAACTTCCTATGCAAGAACTATATCTTAAACAGATTGGATAATACACTATATGGGGTATATAGTTCAAAGGAATCAGCCAAGGAACTATGAGATTCTTTGGAGATAAAGTAAAAAATCGAGGATGCCGGAATAAAGAAGTTCATTGTCGGCAAATTTTTGGACAACAAGATGGTGGATTCCAAAATTGTGATTAGCCAAGTGTAAGAGATTCAAGTCTTGTTGCACGACATCCATGCCGAGAAAATGGAATTGAGTGAATCATTCCAAGTGGTTGCCATTATTGAGAAACTCCCTCCTATGTGGAGAGATTTCAAAAATTACCTCAAGCACAAACGCAAGGAAACAAACTTGAAGAATTGATTGTGCGCTTCAAGATTGAAGAGGACAATTAGAAAATCGAACGAAGGCCGCTTGATCAAGATGGTGCAAATTTTGTTGAAATGGAACCAAATGCAACAAACAAGAAACGAAAAGCTCCTAATTATGCACCGCGAAGAGACAATTCCAAAAAGGCTAAGAAGTTCAAAGGGAATTATTACAACTGTGGCAAGGCTGGATATCGTTCAAGTGAATGTCAAAAGTCAAAGAAGAATGCTCAAACACGCATGGTTGTAAATAACACTCTATCTAATGGATTGCAAGAAATAAGTTTATCTGCAGTAGTGTTCGAATGCAACATGATTGAAAATATTAGAGAATGGTCGATTGACACCACCGCTACCCACCATGTGTGTGCGGACAAGGCGATGTTCTCTAACTATCAAGAATTGAATAGAAAATAGCTATACATGGGAAAATCTGCAAGTTCCAAAGTTGAAGGATAAGACAAAGTCACTTTGAAGATGACATCCGGGAAAGAACTCGTCCTCAACAATATCCTACATGTGTCGGATATATGAAAGAATTTAGTGTCCAGATTTCTACTTAACAAGAATAATTTTAAACTTGTATTTGTATTCAATAAATTTGTGTTGTCTAAGAATGAGATGTATGTATGAAAATGATACATGTGTGATGGAAAGGATACATGAATGAGAAATTGCGAACCAAAGTTGGAAGAAATGAAGTGTTGCAACTTTTCGAAAGGATGCAGGTTTTGGCCAAGTGTTGCAACTTTTTGAAATGATGCATGTTTTGGTCCACACTACTTCATTTTCACCCTTTCTACATCTATAAATAGGACCCTATGAACATGGTTTTGGATATACCAATTGCATTGAGCATTCATTATTCTCTTGCAATTCTCTCCTTTTTAATTCCATAACATTTCCATGCATTTCCTTTATAGAGGGGAAATTATGTCAAAAGTTCGTCGGTTTCTTGTGGTTTGAAGTGCTGCTACCACAAGTTGTGAATCCATTATATCTTGGGAAACAAGTGTCATTCACCGTGAACACTGTAGCAGGGCAATTTGTCTTAAGGAAAGAGATAACGTCTCACCTTGAATTATTCTCTATTTCTACTCCTTCTTAATCCTTGTTTTACGTAATCGTTATACTGAAACTCTGTCCAAATTTTCATTCATATAAATTTTATTTTGATCACGCTCTTGGCGGTTAAAATTGGTCAAACAAATATATAAAAAATTAACCCGTACATAGCCCTTTTTATAAGTTGTCTCCAACAATTTTTGAGTCGTCCATCAAGTTTACTCAAGACAAAAACATCCCGCAGAAGCTATACAACAGCGACATCCAAAATTCAATTACAGGAATGCATCAAGCAAGTAATAGTGTTCCTAAATCACTAGTTAAATGTGATAACTTATCCGTTAAATTTAAAAAGAACCTCATACATATTCTCTTCATTCTATCTCTAACTTTGTGTTATATCATCGTTTATCACATTCTTTTCAAGCTTTTAAATCTAATCTTTCTAGTGTACTGTGTAGAGAGGTTCATGAAACTGTGATCTTAGCATTCCAACGTGGAAGAAAGATGTTCTAGAAGAGATGATATTTTCAGGAAAAAATGGGACTAGGAATATTATTAAATTACCTTATGGAAGACACTGTCGATTGTAAATGGATTTGTCGATAAGGTATAAATATATTTGGACTATTGACAGATATAAAGTAAGGCTTGTTGGAAAAGGATATGTGGAAACATGTTAAACGATTAAGGAACTTTTGCTTAATTGGAAATTAAAAATAAATACGATCAAAGTCTTGATATCTCTTGCAGCTAATTCAAGTTAGTCCCTCTACCAATTGGATGTGAAGAATGATTTTCTTAATGGGAAAACCTGTGTAAGAAGTATGTTTGCAATGATTGTCAAGCTTCGTAGGATGCCTTTGAAATAAATAAGATACGTAGAATTGAGTATGAAATTTCTGACTTTTAGTCAAAATTAAGTATTGGAACTTGTGTAGGTACGATATAAGTAATAATGGATCATTCACCCCTAACCATTACAATCTGGGGTTTTCTATCATGTGTGGGTTCAAGTTCTAGTCTAATAAAAACAAAATAAAATTCTTTCACTAGGATCAACAAATACACAAAATCCCTAATTTATATTAGGAGTTGAATCTCGTATTCAACTGGGATAGAATATATGAATTAAACTAGATTTCAGTCGGGAATGATGAAAATCTCGTGCAAAATTTAAAAGCTGTCTTTTATTATTCTTTTTACGAGCTGATCTACGAGCGATTTGCAAAAGTTGAAATTCTTAGGAAAGATGTTAAGGTAGTTATATAATACCCGATTATAGTGCTACTTGTGTCAATATCTGTTGAAATTTGGTTAGCTAAAAGAAGCCCAAAGTGGTTCTGGGCTGACCCAAGTCAATATCAAGGTCCTTTTAACAGACCCAAAAGCCATGGCCCATTAAAGACAATTTTGACATTTAGAAATAGTTGAGTTAATTAGTGCAATAATTTCGGAAAATTAGGATGAGATTCCCCAATCTTTCAGGTAGTGTGGAAACAGTTTCTTTACATTTTAAAAGTAAAGCTTTGACTCTAAAACTTCCTTAATACTGCGAGTTTGGATCCCCACGTGACAAAAATCGATAATGTGAAAGTTCAAATTGCATCGCAACTTTCACACTAAAATTAGAGAAATATTAAGGGACATGAAGATTTTGCTTCCATCTTTAATTCATTTGAAAGTCACCTACAATTTTAGTACCCACGCTATCATCTTTCATCATCTGGGGACTCGATCTCATATTGTGTTGGAAACGTTTAGAATTTTAATGGTTCAAATAAATGTCAACAAAAGTACAAATTTTGAGAGTCAATTATCAATTATTTTTGAATAAAAACACTAATGACAGCTGAGAAATGTATTAGAGCACAAGGACTAGTCCTATAAGTGGGTTGGTTTGAGTCGGTTTCGACTCCAACCCTAAACTAAAATCAAATTATCCACTTTAACTGTTTAACTGAATTGAACTGAACCATTGGTTAGGTTTGGTTCCTTTGGTGCAGTTAATCAATTTGAGTTTTTAGTCCAAATTGAACTTAAAAAAAAAAAAAAAAAAAAAAAAAAAAAAAAAAAAAAAAAAAAAAAAAAAAAAAAAAAAAAAAAAAAAAAAAAAAAAAAAAAAAAAAAAAAACCTAATAACTTTATATTACAGAAACTATTGACAAACAATTAAAATTAGGTTAATAGAGATGGATCAATGAAAGACTTAAGAATTTTGTTGTTTTTTATGTATTATGTAGCCTGACTATTTGAGCAGGAAAAAAGGTTACGTATAATATAATGAGCTTGTAAAAAAAAATTTCAAGACTATTACTTATCAACAACACCATAAATTGGAGGGAATCAAAATATAGTTCTGAGATTATAACTTATCTTTTGATTTTTATTTTTCTTAAAAAATGGGTAAACATGTAAGTAGGTTGGTTAGTTCAGTTAACCAGGGGTTTGAAACTTCAAATTATGCTAAATTGACCCGCCATTGTTTGTTTAAAAGAAGATCAAATCAAACCAATTACCTGTGTCGAACTGACCCAAGTCAATTTGATTTTATTGGTTTGGTCAATTTTTCAATTTTTTTTGCTCAGGAGTCAGGCCAGACAAGGACACTTACCACAATATTCTCTCATTAGTAGTGAAGGTAAATTATGGAAACGTTTTGTGGTAATTATATTTTTGTTTATTTTTTATTTTTTTTCCCATTTTAATAAAACAACTTTGGGGAAATATCAGGTTTAATAATTATAATTAAGGAATTAGACACTATATTTTTCGGCTTAGACATGTTAACCAGAATCGAATCTCTTGAATTGAAATCGGATGTTCCAGTCCAATTCCCACAAAAGAAAAAAAAAAGGGTAATTGGCACAAAACGTCCCTACCTTTTAAGTCTATTGTGGAAAACGTCCCTACCTTTCATTTTTTGGCATTTTTGCCCTCATTTCAACCTTTCTTTGCGCTGGACGTCCTTCCGTCCATATTTCGTCAGTTTTTCCGTTAAACATTCGGGTAATTGGCACAAAACGTCCCTACCTTTCAAGTCTATTGTGGAAAACGTCCCTACCTTTCATTTTTTGGCATTTTTGCCCTCATTTCAATCTTTCTTTGCGCTGGACGTCCTTCCGTTCATATTCCTTCAGTTTTTCTGTTAATTAAATACAAAAATATCTTTTTCTTTCCATAAACAAGGGTAAAATTGTCCTCACCCACTTCACCCCTTTTTTTCGCCATCAACTTAGTCCATAAATAACAGTAGCAGCAACATGAATCTGAAAATACTTTAAATGATTAAGTTAAATAAAGAAAAAATATCGTGAACACATTATATTTCACAATTCCACAACTACTGTTGCTGTCATCTTGTGTCACTGGAAAAATTTAGAAAGACATATTAAATGGGTAGTCAATTTATAATGAGTTAATTTAAAATGAGCCATTCATCTTCTCCATTGAGCCAAAAAGAGTCATTCACCATTTTGGCTCATTAGTATTTTTTATGTCAATTTGTTTTGAGAGTAGAAAAATTTAAATGCTATCCACGATTAGATTATAGGCTTTAGTTAAATAAGATTTATTAAGAAAAATATTTGTTCTCAAATTGAAATTTACTTCTTGATGCTTTAATTTTCTCCTTTACTTGGTATTTAGTCTCACTTCTTAAGTCATGTAGCTAGATTTCTTTACTTCTTAAAGATTTCCTATAAAATTTTTCCTTGCACAAATATTTTCGAGTGGTAATGTGTGTTAGATATGCATAGTGAAATGGTCTCTATATGAAAATGTTCATTAAATATATATAATAAAATATTATGGATAGAATCGAACCCGATCCCGAACCCAAACTGATGATTCGAGTTTGAGTATGATTTCAATAATTACAAGAATTCGAATGATTTTATTTACGAAATACCCGAAATATAATGGGTGCTTCTGGATATTAAGATACTCGGACCGACCCACCGGTGTCCAAGCCTACTATATTTCTTCCTAAGTTATACCGACATTAGAGATGCAACCGGGTTGTGGCCCTCTCCTTTATGTCGAGAACTTGAGGGAAGACGAGCATTTAAATAACTTCAAATTGTCCATCTTTCCCTATTTACTTTTTTGTTTTTTTATATATTCTTTCAATTTCAATTTTTCTTTTTAAATATGATTTGAATTAAAAATAAGAAGAAAGATGCGAACTGCATCCGAGAAGGGATCATGTATCCAGTGACAATATTTTGGATCTATTTTAATTATTTCGATCATGTTAGCCCACAACATAATTAGTTGATCCTAAAGTAAGTCAAACATCATTTTTATGTATTTTGCAATAATTAAATCGCCATAGATTACGTTATGATCAAGTTTACGCCTCTCACCGTAGTATAGTTATAGCTTATTTATGAATCACAAACTACAAGATAGAAGAAAAGGAAAAACATTGGTGGAGATAAACATCTATCGTGTATCGTGATTTGGTCATCGACCTTGAAAATGGAGCATTTATACGTTCAACATCAATATTTCATACATGGAACAAAGGATTATCTTGGATCCATGCTGAGAAATTGACAATGATTTTCAAATTTATGACAATGTGATATGCCGAGAAAGATACAAAAATAGAAACAATCAAATATCTAGAATTAAAACTTACGATCATTTGGTTAACAATCGATCACAGTACCACTGAGTTGCAGAAGAACAATGGGAAACTTGATTCTTAGAGTTCAATTTCCATTCTTAATTTATAACCATAGCATTTGAGTTCTTGGTAGTCAAAAAATTGTTAAAAAGAAAAGATAAGCACCCAATTCGAAAAGAAACAAACACAAATAGAAGCCTAAAAAAGTTGATCACGAGCGGACACTGGGCCAGCTTCATTCCACTAGCATTCACCATATTCCGTACACCCTTTTCTCTCAATCTATCTCTCTCATTCACACGCAAAACACGCACTTACTCTCACACTCATCTCATCTTCTATTTACAGTTGCAACAGCCTTTTTACAGTCGCTTTTGTGCTCTATTTTTCACCATTTCTTGTTCTCAAAATTGTGTGTAATCCCTTTTCACATGGCTAGATGTTTGGTTCTGGTGCTTGTGCTCATTTTAGCCATGGCTGCTCATTCGAGTAAGCATTTTCAACTACAATTTCTGTCCCCCTTTATGGCTTAAATCTGCGTATAATATAATGGTATATCATATCAGTATTTATGCATTTACACAAAAAAATGGTGTCACAAGACTTTCTTGTGAATTTACTAAATAATTTCTGAAAAATCCCATAATACTACAAAGTTTTTGGAATCAAATTGGGGTTCTGCAAAGAATTCTTGATCCTTCTCTCATTTATTTTTTTCATTTTGCCTGCACAAATGGATCTTTTCATTATCTTCTCTCCTCTTTTTTTCTTTTTGGGTAGTAGGATCCTTAGACTGTATCTTTTTTTTTTTTTTTTACTTACTGAAGTAAGTAAAAGATGTTAGTTTACTTTCTTTAAGCTTAGCCAGACATGCCATTAATTGATATTAAGGAGGTTTTGCTTAATTTCTTGTCATTTATTGTCGGATTTTGGTAGGTGCCATTTGGTGCATTTGCAAGGAGGGATTGAGTAATCAAGCCTTGCAAAAGACACTGGACTATGCATGTGGTGCAGGGGCTGATTGCAATCCCACTCATCAAAATGGACCTTGTTTCAACCCCAACACTGTGAGGGCTCACTGCAATTATGCCGTGAACAGTTATTTCCAAAGGAAAGGCCAAACCCCAACAGCCTGTGATTTTTCAGGCACTGCCTACACAGTCACATCTGATCCCAGTAAGTGTCCACAAACTCTGGTAGCATGTTCAGTAAGATGAACTCGACTCGATAGTTAAGAACAATATTAAAAAAATGAAAATTAAAAATTCCAATCATTAGGCTGTGTATTATGCTACTCGATCAGGGGCTTTCAAACGGTCCCCATGATAGGGGCTGAGGCGGTGCCACCTCGTCTATCCTAGGCCCTGTTTGAGTGCCCAGTTTGAGTAGCAGGGTTCATTATACTGTTAGTTGGGTGTGTGAATGTGGGCTAAAATATTATTACTATAGTACAACGTAACATGTATGGTTAGAATTATCAATCATGCTACATTGATATATTAGATGACAGAATGTCTAAGTGACAGAAGTTCATTGGACTGTTTGAAAAAAGCCGATGATGCCATCCAATCATTTTTCTCATTTTTCTTATGCGTCTTCTCCTTCAACAAATCTGGCAACAAACTTAATTCTAGAATTATTGCTAGTCACCAAACTTACTGTGAATATCTATGGAGATTTCACTCGAGTCGCTGAAATTTGGCTAGGGGAACACAATTGTGAGGCTAGACATAACTAACGGGCTTACGTCATCTTTTGTGTCTGCAACATTCGATTTAAGGAAAATGGATAAAGGAACTAAAATAAAAAATGAAACTTAGGTGATTAAAGTTAAATTTTACTTTCTGTGACTAAAAGAGTGTTTTTGACCTTAGCAAATATTATTACAACTATTCTTGTTTATTAAACATTGTTTTTTTTGTACTCACTCTTATCTTTGGGTTGATTTACAGGCACGACTGGATGTTCTTACCCTGCAAGTGCGAGGTAAGATTAATACTGGAGTTACTAGTACCTGATTTATTTGTCTATATTCTGAACCAAGAAAATTCAAGAATTTAATAATTAAAAAAATTAAGCCCCTATTTAACAATCATTATTTTCAAACTATTTTTTCTATGTATTTATTTTCTATTACACATTCACACAATAAAATATTTTGCGCATAAATTTAAAATTTTTTCTTACTTTTTAATCGCACGATCTCCTAAAAATTACTATTCAAAATTTTCTTCTTTTTTTTTTTTTTCCAAATAATGGTTGTCAAACAAGGGTTAAATTAACAATATGTCCTTGTTTGATAGAAATTAAAATTTTAATCTAAATCAAAGTTAACAGCTAACTTTAATCACAAATTTTATAAGACTCATAATTTTTCAATCACGTATTTCATCAATTTTTATCAAAATCTACTGAAATTTTGATTTTAATCACCACCAAACAATAGCTACATTGTTATTTCATAGGAGGCTCAGGGCCACAAATTAGTGTGTTGTTTTTGTATAACCTAAGAGTCTTTTGTTGCCCTGGGGAGGGGAAAAAAATAGCTTTACTCGAGTTCTGGTGCAAGAAGGTCCCACTCCAACTCAATTTAACATATTTTGAAACTCTTTTTTTTCAAATTCATTTTCAATCATCCATTCTCACTTTTGAATCTTTTTCACGTAAATTTAAAATTTTTCTCTATTTTTAAATCACACATTCTTCAAAAATTTGTTATTGCAAAACTCATTTTTCTATTTTTAATGGTAGACAAATGGGGACTTTGTTTTGGTATTGAAAAATATTAGACTCCCCTTCAAAAAAGGTCATTAATTATTCATATTTTGTCTCTTAATGGGATGAACATCGATAAAGCAAACCTGTTCTTGATGTGGAATGATTTTGTCAAGCATTTCAATCTCATCCTTTGATTCACAATCAGATGCTTTTGCCTTCATCATTTTAGTAGATTTATCTGTAACTTTTTCACCTTCACCCTTTTTTTTTTTTCGGTCATTAAACTGTAGGAGAATGTTAAGGCCACTCATATAATCCCTTGACTAGTGTGTAAACCAATCGAGTTTGCACAATCCATTTTTGAGATGACCTGACACGACTTTTTTTTTTTTTTTTTTTTAAATTTAACTGTTAGTTCTACATTTTGGACCTATGGGCTCTACATTTTATTTTTCTGCTCAAGTGCATGTTTGACAAAGTTTATAATTGCTTATAAGTTGGTCAAATTCGATTTTTATCTACATATTTTTATAGATTTCACAATTTTTTTCTCGCTCATCATATATGCATTTAATAGGGCTTACAAATTATAAATAAATAAAAGTACAAGTCTCTTGATAGATAAATCACTTTTTTTTCTTTTTTTCATTTTTAACATAAGCAAGAATCCCTACCCTCTTTTCTTTTCGTTGTTTATCTACTCTTTTGCTTTATCGTGTTATTTATGATTGTGTTCTTGACCTCATTGCCTATTATTGGATGTGGGAATAAATTGTTTGTACAGTACTTCACAGTTCGGTGGGGTCCGTACCAATAAAAAATGACACGGGCCCCTCAATATGAGGGTGCTATGAATTGAGCTGTGTGCCATGCTGTGCACACAGTTCGCTCCATTGGATGTGTGAGTGTACTAATCAACTTAAAAAGATGGGCAATAATTGGCGATAGTAGAATCCAAAGCTTCCTCTTTGTTTTATTTTACATTTTTACTGCTACTAGATGGTAATAATTGGGTTTTTACTGTGCCACTTTCTTAAAAGGATAGATGGAAACAAACTTTTGTTTATACTATACCCTTTTTACTCTTTTTGCTGTTCAAAAGAATTTAAGTCAAAAAGTTGTGGTGGCTATTTCAAGATTTTGACCCAGACACCTAGACCTGTCCTTTTGTCCATATTGAAGGAATCAGATCAGTCTTGCAGGCACTAGACTTAATGGGTGCAGTTATGAGAAGTCCATTTCAAATCCTTTGGATGCCAGTTGCCTTAAGATTTGTGTTGTCTTACATTTTACCCCCGCTCCCCCCGATTTCGCCCCCAGTTTGTAGAGTTGAAAATGAGTATAATAATATTTTTAAAAAAAAAATAAGTAGTTGAAAAATAAGGAAATTTTTTTGATTTATGTGTAATATTATTTTATGGAAGATTGTGTAGTTAAAAATAGAGGAGAGAAAAATATAATGTAATGTAATAGAAATTAATGGGGGGGCCAAACGGGAGTAAATTATAATCCTATGTACTGTTTGTTCTATCATTTCTCTTCCTCTCCATGTCAAACATTACAGACCTAGAGGTGTTAAAATGTGTTCGGTCAAAGCTAGGTAGCACAGGGCAGCCCATGAAAGGAATATAGACGCCGAGGCTTTTGTCAAGGAGTGTAGGCATGGCTGGTTATCCGTAAGAGACGAGCTAGACCATGCCCAGAACTTGTAGGCATGTTGGGCCTGCAAATTTCTGTCTCGGCTCCAGAGAATCTTGTTACTTGTGACACGTTGGTGTACACGCTCCTCACATAAGTGAGGGGGCCCACGCCTAAAAAAAAAGAAAGTGAGCCTCTATTGTGTGAGGAGGTGTAAAATGCTGGTGTACGTATATTACAACAGGGCCCCAGAATGGCCAGTACAGCTGGATTTCTCCTCTACCCAGAACCTAGTGCTAATAAAGACAGAAATGCTGTTTGTACAGCTTGGGCTACAGCCCCTTTACAAGTGGGGGGGCCCGCAAATTTTTTATTGCGCGTGGGCCCTCCGAACTGTGAGAGGGCTGTAAACGGTGCTATGCAAAGCACTGCCCTTCACAAAATGAATTCTAGAGTCGAATAAAGTGGCATCAACAGATTCCCACTGCTGACTTAAAATTATTGAAAACAAGACTTTGTTTTACGTTCTCAATTTCTTCTCTCTATCCCAAAAGCCAGTTGATGTCTAGCATAGTAATTAAACACCAGTGAAAAGGCTAGAAAAGGAAATATTCAAATAATTCTATCACCCTGGCCTATGTTGAAATATTATAGATTATAATTTCTTATCATTTGATAGTCAATTTGCATAGTAACTGTATTAGAGTCATTCCTCATATGACTTTCCTACGTCTGGTCTAAAAATCTTTGATGTGTAACCTTTTGTCATTAATTTGTTCAGCGGCACAGCCACGCCAGTATCGACCACCACGACACCTTCCACCAGCCTTCCCAGTGGTGGTTCGCCGGTCGTCACAACTCCTTCCACAGGCATACTAGGTGGTGGTAGCAGTGGCCTAGGCCCTTCTAGCATCAACAATGACATTAGTGATGCCGAGATTTTACTAAGAAAAAGCAGCCTCCCCTCCATTATCGCCCTGTTTTTGGGACTCGTTTTCTTGTGTGGTTAAAGAAGAAAGATGAATGACTCTTAATGGGAAGTGTTGGCTATTCCAGATCCATATCAGAAAGTGATGATGTGCAGAAATGAACATGCATGTGAATCTATATTTTAAGACAACCTTAATTTTGTTCTTTCGTGTATTTACGGGCTTCAAATTTCCTTCAGTGTGTAGTTGCTGTTTGCTAGTCCACATATGCTTTATGATAACTGGATGTCTGTTAATTAATACTTTGGGTTTTTCATTAATTCTTCTCAGGACATCTCTAATGGTACACCAAATTGGTATACATAAAATAATTCTATCAATTTGGTGTCTTGAATAATGTTAAATTTTAGGATAAAGCTTGGTGTACATAATTTCTAATCTTGCATGAAAAGTAAGAAATTTCGCATATTTTGACCAATTCAAAATGAAAAATGGGGTTGCTCCCTTGGCAAAACTTGGATAAAGTTGAACCAAAAGTTCTCGATTCAAGATAAATTCATGAGGAAGCTGTGTCTCTTTAGGATCTATTCTAACATTTAAAAATTAGTTAATCGGTAAAGATATATGTATCTGATGCCCCCTCCAAGAGAGAGACCCAAGTCCTAGTAGTTCATGTGAGTGTATGGACACTCCCTATGTACATAAAATTATGTACATCAAGCATAATTCTACATTTTATGCCTATTTGATGTAAAATTCTCCTCCAACGATACATCAAATCATCGTACCAATTTGGTGTAATGTGTACCACTATTCATTTAGTGCAATTTTTGAAGTTTTTCATCAAGTTTTGTCCTTCATTTTATATCACAACAAATTGTAATTCCTTTTATATCATTTTCCTATCCATTTAGTATTTTATGATTTAAATTTATTTTAATTTGATTATTTATTTTTAATTAACATTTATTTGTAAATTCTAATCAAACAATATATAATGAGTATTGAACACATTAAAATTAAAATTGCTCATTAAAACTTAAAAAGTTACAAATTTGATAATTAAAAATAAAGAACTTAGAACTAGAACAACATTAATATCTAAAAATAAAATTTAAAATACAATACAACATTAAACTAAAACAATAATGACTATTTGCATTATTATGCATAATATGATAATCGAGGATGAACATAATATTAATGTAAGAATTGAAGAATGGATGGAAGTTGTTGGTATCCGACCTAATTGGGTTAGAAAAAGAATTAGGAGACCCAAGTAAACAAACTAGAAGATCGAGCTATACATTCAACTCGAACATTGGCCTTCGTAATTTGAAGGAAACTAATGATTAATAAAGTCTTGCTACACTGTTCCATCTCACCTTCAACCACTTCAAGTTTGGCACATGACACTTTTGATGTCAATACCTATTTTACCACCAATAACAAGCGAGCAATGATTATTTAGCGTCAGGTCATCATTACTTGATGTCATAGTTGAGGCTTAGACGCCATGATGACTTGCTTGGCCGACCTCAACGACCAATCAAAGCAATGAAATTTTGGATGATAAGTGGCATGTATTTCTAGGATGACATTTTAGCTGAAATGGCATGAGGTGGCCAAGTGGTGTGTTCTTCCATCCTATAAATAGGGACCGATTGTCCCTTTCCTACGTAGAGTTAAGACACCTTTGAAAGCAAAATTGCATTTCTATTGCTACTTCCTTTTATGCAAATTACTGTATGCTTTGCTCTAATTTCATTAGCAAAAGACACACTTTTTTCTCGAAAGTTGATCTAAAAGTCACATTTCATTTTTACCTATCAACAGAAACGTCAACTTCATAAGTTGATATGGTTGTAAATGAAAATACTCAATTTCAAGAATTTCTTGTTTGAGATAGACAAATCAAGGAAGATAGGTACATTTCACTTCAAAATTCGTTAATTGATCATTTGTGGAATGAAGATACTAATCTCCAGAATTAAATTACAAAACTAGTTGTTACTTTTATCATATGTAGCCTTTTGTTATGCGTTCAGTGTATTTTTTTTAATTGTCATATTCAATTTAATTTTTTCAATTTATTAATAAATGCAATATTTTAGTTCATTAAATATAATTTTTAATTAAATAGTTTTAGTAATAAATTTTGTAATTAAATAATTTTTTAAATTAATTAATTATTGAGCAATAAATAATAAAGAAATAAACGACAAATTTCGCCACTTCCCCAATAATCTAAGCGCATAATCCATCTCTAATAAATAATAATGTGAAATCTCATGGCATCTCGAGCAACCATTTCCCTGCCAACTATTGTTGAGACGATCCTCAGCTCACTCCACGCAAACGCCGAAATTTTTAATTGTTCGCAATGTGGATCAAGCTGGAGAATTCATCAAGTCTTCGGCAATAGCTATGAGCTTCCTCAGTTTCTTGGCCAACCGAATCTAGGATCTTGTGTATAACCAATATCTTTCATCTGTTGCTTCAGGCCCCCAAGAAATGTGTACATCTTATCTTGATCATGGTGAACTTGGTCACCATTTCTATGCTCGTGGACTGTACTCCCAACATTTAGAGGATTTTGACCACCTAATTTCTTTTTCTCCCCGGTCGTTAACTGTAAAATTACAATCATTAAATTCAACTTACCTAGTCAAGGTTCTTTCCTCCTAAACTCTATGATTTCAATGCTCAAATTTTCGATGCTCAAACAATAACAAGAGAACAAATGACTACTTGAAAGAAAGATATTTGAATTTGCATGTCCTCCTTTTCTTAACCGGGAACATTTATATATTTCCTTTAAATACTTGGAAGCAATTGAGCCATTTTAGAGAATAAAAGGCGGTTGTTTAATTGTGAGCTTAAAACCGATTCTGTTATGCATTCACATTTTATTCATCTTACGTATCCAATGTTTATTGGTTAAAAAATCATGCTTAAAATATCTACCCACATATGTTTTAATAACGATTTCAGCCAACTTGGAAGAGGGATGGCTCACCCCTTCTACTGTGTTTTTGGCTATCTTCGCGCATCTCTTCCTTTTTGCTTGAATAAACTCCAGGTAGGGATTTTCACTTAGAAAATAATATATACATAACATGATTAGAAATCAGTTCCTAGTAATCAAATATTAAATAGATTTAAGAACCTAAATAAACGAGTAAAGTACCTTTATGAGCATACTCTGAGTTAATGATCAAATATGCTACAGGCCATGGCAATTCACTTTTCCAAAATAATTTCAAGGAGACATACGCACGCGTGAGCGCGCATTAAATAAATATATGTTCTTATAAGCAAGAGGCTTCAATAATCTCAAAATCCAGACAGTAGAATTGAACAAAGAAATTTCCATCGCAAGATGCACGCACATTTACACAAGCAAAAGGCTCAAGAAAAAGAAAGCCTTCACAAAAATCATTCTAAACACGAGGAGAGCAAAGTATGCTTTTTAGATGTATTTCACTCATATTGACCCTCGGAATGAACTACCATGCCATCTTTATTTGATCATCTGCACAACTTGAATTAGACTCGAATAACAAGTCATGTCAACTTGTTGATATCGTGTAGTTTGATCGACAACCACCAGACACTGTCAATCCTACTTACAAGTTCACTGTGGTTCGAGTGCTTTCAACGTTAAAAATTCCCTCACTCAAAATATGCTGAAATCTTTAACAATGTTGCTTTGATGCTTCGGTGGAACAAAGTCGCATAAAACGTGCAATCACAATAACGATTAGATGAGAACAAAGCACAGTTCGGTTCCATTCCACACACATGGCTTGACCAATTTTTTGTCAAATTTTCAAAGCAAAAACCCGCATTTAAAAAAGCAGCACTGTTAATAACTTAAAAGGTCTGTTAAACAGGGGATCCAACAGAGTTTACAGGCTTAAGGGTACAAACACGAAGTTTTGTGTCTTATAGTCGTCCTAGCAAAATTCATGCATTACTCATCGTCTTCACTTCTCAACTTCTTTTTCTTCTTTTTACCTTCACTACGAACTGGAAGATCTTCCATGTTTTTATCCTTACTCTTCTTTTTCTTCTTTTTGGCAGTTCCATCTCCTGCATTGAATCCGTTTAAACCGTCTGCATTTTCTGCAGGCTCAATCTTTTCATGTTCTGCTTCCTCCTCCAATTTTCGTTTTTCCTTCTTTTTCTTCTTCTTTTCGGTTTTAGGTTCCTCAGTAGCATCTCCATTCACGATAGCCGTTGGTTCATCTTCTGGCTCGACTGTTGACTTTTTTTTCTTGCTCTTCTTTGTAGGAGGTTCGTCTACATCCATTTCTGTGTCTACGAGATGTGGTAAAGGAAGAAAAAATGAATATTAGAGGTTCATCGGTCAAAGTCAAGTACTATTTGAACATTGATAAATGTAAATAAACACAAAAAATATATATATTATATAATATGTCATACTTTTGGTGAATCTGAATGTGCAGGCAAGACCTTCAGAAATAAGGTAAAGTGCATGATTGGCAAAGCTTACATTATAATTTAAATTGGTTAAATATACTTTTCAGTTTTCATCCACGTTCAACAGGATCGACAACTTAAAATCACTTAAATTTAATATAAGCACTCCAAACATGTTCATAGAAAAACACGCGAAAGGAGAGAATCAAGCTGCTCATTCAGATATTAATATATAGAAACTAATTCTATGATATTGTTAAGGAATTCAGAGCAATCTATATAAAGAAGTGCACCTTTGCTCTGAACAGTTTCAATAGCAGATTTCATCACGTCTATGTTTTTACGAGGAGCAACCCCTTTGTCATAAAAGTCCAGTCGTTCTTCAACTTGTTCACGAAGTTTCTCCCCAAAACTAGTGGTATTTTTCTCTGCGCCCAAGAGTTATTACAAGATGTTAACATATTGTTTGCACGCACAAGATTAGATTGACCAATTTCTCAAACAAATAAGCACTCACCTAAGAAACAATCAATGCGAGAAGCAATTGAGCACTTGTTTGCAAGATAACGGGCCATCCGACCTTTGTTTCGAGTAGATGCACGACCAATGAAGGAAGAGTGAAATATAAGACCATATTTTGGAGTATTTCCCCGAGTTTTGAGCGCTCTGTAACGCAAAATTATTTCCATGAAAACCAGGCAAGAAAACCATACGAGCACAAACTCTATTACGAGCCAAAGCATGCACAAACAATTACCAGAATGCTAGAGGAGTAAAATACCTAAACAGAGCCTTCTCAGCACCAAGTATCTGAAGAGTCGAAGAAGGGCACTTTGCCAAGTTTGTGAGACTACCAGCATGAGAAATCAATCGAGCACCGACAACTTCACCAATCAATGCAGCCAGATTAGGTGCTATATCATTCATTTTGGCAACAAGATATTCATAAAGCTTCTTCCTGTACTCAGCAAGGTCCATTACTCTCAGTGCGAATTGCTTCACATTAATCAAGTCTATTGGAGACAAATCTTGTCCTAAAACCACAAAGAATGCCAGGTCAATATATAATGTATAGTGATTTTGTAGCCAAGTAGAAATCAGAAATGTACCCATGGATGCTTTGGCAGCTTCTATAATCTCCTTTGCCTTGTCTTCATCCCCAACTACATCTGTCAGGCCATCTAACTTGTCCTCAGACAACTGAGATTTATCCTCCACGTATTTTGCAACTTTAGCATAAAGATAGTTGTCATTAACAATCTTCGCTAGTTCAGGGAAATGCCAGGAGTACCATTCTCTGTACCAAATATATGGATTATAGTTAAACTTGGATTATTAAACCAGCCACTATGCATATCACAGCATGCATAGATAATTGATCACATATCAAATTTGTAAGTTCAAAAGACAACAAAAATTGTGATCAATGAAAAATGAAGCCTTGAATCGAAAGTCAATAACTATATAAAGCATTTGTGAGCCTGTAGTAAGGAAGAAATACACAACCTGACTCTCATGGAAAAGGAATTGATATCTTTATCAAGAGTATCAAGAAGAAATATAGCCTGAATAACCATGTTGTCAACACGGTTTACATTGAACTTGACCTTTGCTCTGCTGTAACTGTGACCCAGACCGAGTTGTGCCTTCTCCAAATCGCCAGGCTATTGATATATTGAAGATATAATTAAAAAAAAGGTCATCGGAACAATTTCAGTCAAGAAATTCTGTAAAGCATTAAATTTTGAAAACAGATTATTTAGAAAACCAACCTTCAAATTTTCAATGAACTTATCGAAATGCATGCGTACACCTCGAAGAAGCTCAAGGACAAACTCATTGCTTTGGCAGGGAATCTTAGTTACTTCATAAATATGTGATCCGAGCTTAGGCTCTGCCACCCCTAAACTAAACTTAGGCTTCTTACCCTCTTTGACTTTTGGGAGAGTAAGCTCCAAAAAGTTCCTTAGCTCAGCAGTCATTTGCCCTGAAATGCACATCATCAGAAAAACGAAAAAGAATACCAATTTTATGCCGTGAACACAAGCTCCAGAATTCATGAAGTGAAAGCAAATAAAAGCCAACAGAGTGGCATTAAAACTCCACATTAATTCTCGTTGTTATGAGAAACAATACAAGACAACCCTAGCTAATACTGTAACAAAATCAACCGAGGTTTCATCTCTCTCTTTTGGTGATATCTCCACTCATTCCCACATTTTCCTTCCCTTAGAATATGAGACTTCATAGCACCAAAAGAAAATACAACAACTTTTGATGCACAAAAACTACTACTATTCCTCAAATTGCAAGTTGCTCTTGACTTCATCTGTTTTGATGTTTCTCATGCTACCGATGAGAAATCAACATGCATATCTCTCTTATTCTTCTCCTTTTTCCCTCTGTTCATATGTGTTAATCCATTTCACAGTAAATTATCTGAATTGGGACTTTATCAATCATACTCCACATAAAAAGAATCCCCTACAGTCCATTATAAAAAACTGAGCTCAAGAACCAAACACCTCACTTAAAACAGAGGAATTACACAACAATTTGACAGCACGTGCTTCCAATACTGCTCTAGGCGGATAAAAATAGCATATAATAAAATATTTTCGGTCAAATTCAACCGACCCATTTAACATTTTTCCTTTCCAATCTAACTTTAGTTCCAATATGTTCAAATTTAGAAAAAGGATATATTCTGGTAGAGGGAATCAAAACCGTGTCTTTAGCTTGGAAGGCTAGGGGTTATTGTCTGTTCAGAATTTGGACGTATATAATCCAAAAGCCATCCTTAATTTAGCTCAATATTATTCAAATAATTAAACAAAGTCACAAAACTTCATGAAAAAGGAAACACTTGAAGAAATAGTAATTCTCTCTATAATCAAAACCATTTTTGCCTAAGCTTAACACGTTACTCATAAGAATACAAGTCAGTTTTAAAATAATTATTTCTTGTGCATAATTTCACCTTCGGAGACGGCATTGCATTGATTGAGAGCATCAAGAGCTGAATCAAAGGGACTAAAAGCAGCAAGCTTCACCACTTTACCGAACCGATTCAGGTCCGTGACAGAGCTCCGAACCGCCTCCGTATTCTGCCCGATTTCATCAAGTCCGTGAGCTAACAGTAGACCGTATCCTGATGCCGACTCGTACAGTATGTAGAGCGCCATTCACAATGACTCTCCCTCTCTACCCCTCTCTCTCTCTCTGAATTTATAGGTATTCTGTTTGTATGTATATCTGCAAATATGTGTTGGTCAGAGGCGGGTGAGAGATAAATTTAGGGTTTAGGGTTTCTCATATGCGTGTTTGTACGTGAGTATGGGAAGTGGGCGTGGGGTCAGTCAACTCAGTTGTCAAGGGGTTCAGATATCTACCTAGCATAGGTTGGAATATCTAACATAAGTTTTTTTTGATCGAATATCTATGGTTCCTTTTGATTATAAAGATAAAATTGAATTGAATTGAAATCGAATTTTAGAGAATTGAATTGCTTAAAAAATATTTTTTGGAGAATTGTAAATTATTGTGTTTGATTGATATAATTTTTCACGTGAAAAATATTGAAATAAAAAGTATTTTTTAGTCTTCGTTTGGTTTTGTTTTATATAAAAATTATCAATTAAAGAGATAGAATTTACTGGTATTGGGAATGAAATTTGTTTCCATCGCCAAAATTTTTTTTCAAGAAAATCATCTTTTTTTGGTGTTCGTTTGGCTTTATTTTACATAAAAATTGTCAATTAAAGGAAAATATTTTTTTTACAATAATTCTTAGAATTTGTTAACTTTGTCTCACAAAAAAAAAAAAAATGCTACATTAACCAGAAAAACCAAGAAAACCAAGAACTTGAATTCCATGAAAAAATATACCCATCAAACACCTTAAAGTTGGAAAATGTTGTTGAAATTCCATTTTCCATGAAAAATTTAACTAAGTAGTCTGTGTCCATTGGGTCAAATTTGTATCGACCTCAGTAGTTAGGCATGATTGCATAGAGTCTCGTACTTAATGACTTACTAACAGTATTATTGAAATAGGATTGAACTAGTTGATTTAGCTAGAAAAATCAACTTCGCAAAAATTAGAAATATAATAACCATAAAATTAACCAAAGAATCGCTCTATTCACATCAACCATCGCTCATGTTCACAATCAAAGCTGATCGACTCATGTCAAAATTTTGTTTCAATTATTTTTTTTATATCACCTATTCGACCACTTTGAAAGCTCAAGACTAGCTAATCAAGAGGGGGTGAATTGGTTATAGTAACTTTTTTGAATAATAGTTTTATGTATACAATTAATTCTCACTTAAATGTAGCAATTAGTCAAATATGAAAAGGAATGAAGACTAAAATAAATTCACAAGTAATAAATAAAAACAAAGATAAATAAAAGGGAAGAGAAGTCAAACGATATGATATGGAGGTTCGGTCCAATGCAATAATCTACGTCCCTCGTTACCAAACTCTCCGTCACAAGTAAGGCCTTTTTCACTATATTGATTGACTTATGGTGCAATCCAACCTTCTTACAACACTTTCGGTGACTTACAAACAAGGATCACCATTCCTTTACAATGTTGAAATTTTCGGGACTTCAACCCGACCTACAAGTTTGAAAATAAAGAATTAATAAATAGAGACTTCTCTTGTAATGAATGATTTATTCGGAGTCGAGTACACTAAGAGAATGAGGTTAACACTTAAGTAAATAGCAATAATTGAAACTCAAGTATTAGATATGAAAAACTTTTATGAGATGATTATCAAAGGTTGAATCAATCAAAAGTTTTTCAAGAGTGAATAGAGATGAGTAAAGAATATAAAACAAATATTTAAGCTCAAGAAAATCCCACTTTAATGCTCTTGGAGCTGTTGTCTTGAATGTAAACTGATCTGGTATTTATAGTAGCAAAATCGTCAAAAGTTCTGTCTTACCGGACGAGGCTACTTGACATCCTCTAACTTACCGAACGGTCAACTATCACTTTTTTTTTGTTTAGAAGTCAAAACGTTCAATATTCAGACCGTTGGACAAACCTGCCGTACTGGACGTCCGCTAGGATTATAGGACGTGTCCTCTAGGCCAAGTTACAGGATGTTTCCGCCAGAGTTACAAGACGCGTCCTCTAGACCAGTTTGCGTTTGACAGTTAGAATTTTTCTTCTTTTAATGTTCTTAAAGGGTGTAATCTCATGAAAGATGTTTCTAATTTGTTTTTCAAGATTTTTGACATTTCTTAAAGTGAATAATTAGGTTCATACCTTAAAAAACTATTTATTTAAAAAATCGTGTTCGACTTTCTTGAGCTTTAAATGATGTATTTGCCAACTACTAAAGTGTTCTACTTTTACATTTGAGATCGAGCTGTCTAAGGTTGTGCTAAGAAATTTTCTTGAGCTTCAAATAACATATTTGCCAAATACTAAAGTGTTTTACCTTTACATTTGAAATCAAGGTGTCTAAGTCTAATTTCTTCAAATTTCTTCATAATTTGACTCGATGAAGTGCTTGTTGACTTGTTGTGTAGCTCGGCTTCTACTTTCTTCAATTTTTGCGAAAGCTCTAAAAACGGCATTTTGTCTTCGATTTACTACACTTGTCATAACTTCTATAATCACTCAAATACAATTGTTAGTAATAAACATAATTTGTTTGTTATAATCAAAATGAGAAGTCAACTGTAGGTCAATAATTTCTCCCTTTTTGATTATGACAAACAAGAGATGATGGAGATTTAATAAGTGAGGAAACAAACAAGAGATGATTAAAATTTGATAAGTAAAGAAATAATTCCCCCTATCTTTTATATATGTATTCCCCCTTACTTAAGCATTTTTATCATGCATTATATCATCTCATATAATTTCCCCCTTTTGGCATAATCAAAAATGACAAATAATGAGTCATAAAAGAAGAAGCATAAGTTCATAATTTCATAATCAAAATGCCAAAAGATAGAGGCATAATGAGTTTGGGACTACAAAAATATGCATAAGATAAAACTAAAAGCTAAAACTCCAAAGGGAGCGTTGGAGGAAAATGTGCGTAAAAGTGAGCATAGAGTGCATTCTGTTGAGCCTGCATCTCTACCTACTGTGCAAGAATGGCATCCTGTTGAGCCTATATTGCGGCCTGCTTTGACTGAACATGATGAAGAAGACCGCTAAGCCCATCAACTGCAGACTGATTGAGTCGAGTCGCCCATTGAGAAGATTATACTGATCCTCAGTAAAGGTGAATTCATGTAAAGAAGATGATGGACCACTGGATGTCAGAGGGTGAGGAGGATGTGTAGGTAATGGATCGTCGTCGTCTTCCTCTTCCTCCTCGAATGCAAGTGTCGAATGTCCCGAGGGGGGTCGAAGCCTTTAGTGTAAGCCACCCATTGTCCTTGAGTTTTATAGATTTTCATGCGTTTGAGAGTTTGAATATTGATAGTTTCGGTAGGTCGAGGTTTTAAGATTTCCTCATCGTCTAAAGGAACATTGAAATGTTTTAAATTTTTTGTTAATAACATACCATAAGGTAAAGCTTTGGTAATACGAGAGGAGTAAACAAGTTTCGTAAGACCCATCGCAATAGTTGGAAAATCTAGTTTGCAGCCAACAAGGAAGGAATCAAGAATGAACAAGTTGAAATAATTAACCGCATCTCGATGCCCCTTCCTAGGTAAAATGACATTGGCTATGATATTTTGCAAAACCTTGCACGGAAAAG
Organism: Olea europaea var. sylvestris; assembly: GCF_002742605.1. Lineage (NCBI taxonomy): Eukaryota > Viridiplantae > Streptophyta > Magnoliopsida > Lamiales > Oleaceae > Olea > Olea europaea. The sequence continues at coordinate 154,589 of NW_019265488.1, forward strand.
ACAAGTGGTGTGTGCTAGTCTTTGTGATGTTTTCAAAATCCTTTCCCGTCACATGACGACATGCATCACTTGGGTCATAACCCGCTACGGTCGGGTGAGTTTTGTGCACAAAAACTTGAGTGTCACATGGTGCAAGTTCAAGAATATCT
>NW_019265488.1:156099-181997 GCF_002742605.1 Olea europaea var. sylvestris
CTTTCTTCATCATTTGGCTCTTGACTTTCATTTTGAACTCCTTGATTTTGATTTTTAGTATTCATTTGTTTGATTGATTCTCCAAAACTACATCATCTTCAATACTTTTCTCACGATCAAGGATGTTAGTTTCATCAAATGAGACATGTACGGATTCTTCAACAATTAGAGTTCTTTTGTTGAATACTCTATAAGCTTTGCTAGTCGATGAATATCCTAGGAAAATACCAATATCGGATTTTGAGTCGAATTTTCCCAAATTATCTTTAGTGTTTAAAATGAAACATTTGCAATAAATAACTTTGAAATAACTAATATTAGGAATTTTATTTTTCCAAAGTTCATAAGAATTTTTAGTTTTCTTTCGACTAACTAAAACTCTATTAACAATGTAGCAAGCGGTGTTTATGGCTTTGGCCCAAAAATATTTTGGTAGATTGTTTTCATTTAGCATGGTTATAACAATTTATTGCAATGTGCGATTCTTCCTCTATACTACATCATTTTGTTGAGGAGTTCTAGGAGTCGAGAAATTATGTTTATTTCCATTTTTAGTACAAAAATCATCAAAAGCGACATTATCAAATTCTCCACCATGGTCACTCCTAATTGAAATTATAGAATATCCTTTCTCATTTTGGACTTTCTTACAAAAATTCTTAAAAGATTTTAGTACTTCATCTTTTTGGTTAAAAATTATGACCCAAATGTATCTAGAAAAATCATCAACTATAACAAAAGCATAATGTTTTCTACCTAAACTTGTGGTTCTAGATGGTTCAAAAAGATCCATATGGAGAAGTTGTAAATGTTTTGTAGTTGAAGAATACATTTTTGTTTTGAAAGAACTTTTTACTTGTTTACCAAATTGACAAACTTCAAAAATTCTGTCTTTTTCAAATTTCAAGCTTAGCAAACCTTTAACAAGGCAATGTTTTGAAATTCTTGAGAGAATGTCCATGCTAACATGTCCTAGTCTCCTATGCCAAAGCTAAGTATCTTCTTTCAAACTTAGTAAACGTTTGTCATCATTTTTATGTTCAATATTTATGATATAAACATCTTTATTTTGACTTCCTACAAAAATCACCTATTTGGATGTAGTATCCTTAATTTGGCATTTGGAATAATCAAATTTAATATTGTAACCTTTGTCACACGATTGAATAATGCTTAGTAAATTATGTTTAAAGTTATCTACCAATAGTACATTTTTAATAGAAGGGGAAGGATAGTTACCAATATTTCCGATACCAATTATTTTTCCTTTGACATTATCTCCAAACGTCACATGACCTCCATCTTTCTTTTTGAAATTACATAGTAATGATTTGTCTCCGGTCATGTATTTTGAATATCCATTATCCAAGAACCATTTGCTCCGAATTTTTGATGGTACCTACAAAAATAATTTCAATTTTTGACTTTTGGTACCCATATTAATTTGGGTCCTTGATAGTTAGTTTTTGTGGATTCTTGAATCCACTTGTGCTTATTTTCAAAATATAGTCCCTTCTTAGCAAGGCAATTATTTGCAACATGTTCAATCTTATTGCAAAAACTACATATAGTCTTAGAAGTGATAGTTTTTGAAGATTTAATAAATATATTCTCAAGAGATATAGTTTTTGAAGATTTAATAAATATATTCTCAAGAGATTTTTGTTTTAAGGATGGTTTGTCTCCTTTGTCGAAAACACATTTTTGATCCCCGAGTATCAAGTCAAAAATTTTCTTTCCTTGGGTGAACTTGTGAATAATTTTTGTCAAGTCGTCTACTTTTTCTTTAAGAAGATGATTTTCCTTTATTAAACAATCATATTTATTATTTTCCTTTTGATTTTCCAAAAGTTTCTTTGTTTCATCTTTTAAGAAAGAAATTTTTCTTTTTGAGCATGGAATGACTTTTGTCAAGTTTTTCAAAATTTTCAAGTATTTCATCATAACAAGCCGATAATTCTCCAAATAAAATTTTTTCTATAGGGCTTACCTCTTCCTCAATAGCCATGAAGCACATGTTGGCAATTTCGTCTTGGCCACTATTTTCATTTTGATCATCGTCGTCACTATCATCCCATGTAACTTGTAGTGCCTTCTTTTTGAAATTTTTCTTCTTAGTGTTTATCACAATCATAGCAAATGATTTTCTTGTTCTTCTCTTCTCCGCATTTAAGGATAATTTTCTCTTATCTTCTTCATCATATTCTTCCCTAGGTTTGGGAATGACTTGGTCGGGTTGGCCATCTATCTTAATAATCTTAGTAGGTTTATAAGGCCCACATCCAATCACTTCCCCAATGTTGTAATCTATGGATCTAGCCTTCCAATAATTGTAATGTGTTCCATCAAAGAAAGGAGGTCGGTTGGTAGAGTGACCTTCATGAGATTGAAACATTTGGTTAGCTATTTACTCTAGATTGTGAAGTCTAAGTAAGTGAGTACCTTTGCTCTGATACCAATTGAAAGCCCCAGACTAGCTAACTAAGAGGGGGTGAATTGGTTATAGTAACTTTTTCGAAAAATAGTTTTATGTACACAATTAATTCTCACTTAAATGTAGCAATTAGTCAAATATGAAAAGAAACGAAGACTAAGATAAATTCACAAGTAATAAATAAAAACAAGGATAAGTAAAAGGGAAGAGAAGTCAAACGATATGATATGGAGGTTCGATCCAATGCAATGATCTACGTCCCCCGTTACTAAGCTCTCCGTCACGAGCAAGGCATTTTTCACTATATTGATTGACTTATGGTGCAATCCAATCTTCTTACAATGCTTCCAGTGACTTACAAGCAAGGAGCACTGTTCCTTTATAATGTTGAAATTTACTTCAACCCGACCCATAAGTTTGAAAATAAAGAGTTTATAAATAGAGACTTCTTTTGTAATGAATGATTTATTCGGAGTTGAGTACAATAAGAGAATGGGGTTAACACTTTAGTAAATAGCAATAATTGAAGCTCAAGTTTTAGATATGAAAAACTTTTTATGAGATGATTATCAAAGGTTGAATCAATCAAAAAAATTTTCAAGAATGAATAGAGATGAGTAAAGAATATAAAACAAATATTTAAGCTCAAGAAAATCTCACTTTAATGCTCTTGGAGTTGTTGTCTTGAATGCAAATTGATCTGTTATTTATAGCAGCAAAATCGTCAAAAGTTTTATCTTACCGGACGAGGCTACCGGACGTCCTCTAGCTTACAGGACGGTCAACTATCTGTTTTTTTTTTGTTCAGAAATCAGAACGTTCAATTTTCAGACCGTTGGACAAACCTGCCATACCGAACGTCCACTAAGATTACAGGTTGCATCCTCTAGGCCAAAGTTACAGGATGCGTTTTCTAGACCAGTTTGTGTTTGGCAGTTAGAATTTTTCTTCTTTTAATGTTCTTAAAGGGTGTAATCTCATGAAAGATGTTTCTAATTTGTTTTTCAAGATTTTTGACGTTTCTTAAAGTGTATAATTAGGTTCATGCCTTAAAAAAAAAAATTATGCAAAAAATTGTGTTTGTTGTGCGAAGAAACTTTCTTGAGCTTCAAATAACGTATTTGTCAAATACTAAAGTGTTTTACCTTTACATTTGAAATCAAGGTGTCTAAGTCTAATTTTTTTAAATTTTCTCATAATTTGACTTGATGAAGTGCTTGTTGACTTGTTGTGTAGCTCGGCTTCTACTTTCTTCTATTTTTACGAAAGCTCGAAAAGCAACATTTTGTCTTCGATTTACTACACTTGTCATAACTTCTATAATTACTCAAATACAATTGTTAGTAATAAACATAATTTGTTTATTATAATCAAAATGAGAAGTCAACCGTAGGTCAACACACTTAAATCATTGAATCGCAGCTTCTTCTTCTTCCTTTTTTTTTTGTGTAGTAATAGTAGAAGCTAGGTATGTAAGCAGTACGATTTTATCAGTTTTAGACAAATTTTCAAACCAAAGCGTTTAAACCAGTTTGAGAAAAACACAAACCAAAATCAAACAATTTTGAACAGTTTGAAAAAAACTCAAACCTAAACCTAATGATTTGGTCCGGTTTTAAATCGTCGACTTCGTCATGTATTGTTTTTATCTGTCTACTGTTATGACATTGATTCATTAATTCAATATATATTTATATCTAACTAGCAATAAATCTAAAACAATCTAAGCCCTTGTTTGAACCAAATTTTTGGTACAAAAAAATGAAAATTTAGACCATTATCCCACAAATCCAACTGCATTTGTTAACCCGTTGTTTCATGTGTGGGACATAGCATTCTCTCCAACGGTCAATTTTCTCATTATGATAACATGGAAAATTTAGCTCGAACATGGGATAAAAATATCTACTATAAATTTAAACATCTACTAAATCAAAGTGAAATCACAATAAACTAAAAATAGTTTTTTTTTTCATTTTTGTTCACATTTTTTTATGTTAATGACGTTATGATAACGTTACAAGTTTACTAAATGAAATATAAGGCCAAACAAATATAATGATATCCAGTAAGATCTCGTGATCATCATATCTGAAAAAAAGGTTACTGATTAGACAAAAAGAATAATCAACCACAATAATAAATCAGTTGCTTATAATATCTAAATATAACAATTACACAACCTTATGTTTATATGTTATTACGAAAGGCATTTAATTTCATATTCTTACCTCAGTTTGCTTAAAAAAATTATTGATTTGAAATTTTATTCGTAGAAAATATTATCACCGAAGGTTTAGGATCTCTTTATCTCCGATTTGGTGTAATGGACTACAATTCAACTTTGAAGAGACGTAAAAAATCTGAAGATGTGTGTGTGGTGCCAATGGCTCAAGACTGTGTTGAGTGTCGGTTGGAGTTCATCTGAATTTTGAAGAGAAAAAAGGCTTTTGATAGATTATGTTAGTTTTGAGATTATTAGATATAAATTAGGATTATTAGATAATAATAATATATATGTATTAGAAAATTAGAAATTGACAAAAATACTCACAAATGACAAAACTATTGAATTTTACATATGTGGATGACTTTTCAAAAAAATTCATTTTTTTATTTTTTATTTTTTGCCGGTTCGGTTTGGTTTTAAACCGCAATTAAAATTCTCAAACCTAAACCAAACCATTTTGAACGATTTGGTTTGGTTCAAAACCATTTCGTTGACCGGGTCCACGTGGCATCAAACCGATGGTTTCTAAAATGCGATTTCGATTCGATTTTCAAATTTTACAATTTTTGTTTACAGTTCTAATAGAAGAAGCAGCAGCAGCTTCAGTTTAACCTGTCAAAGAAAGTAGAAAAATGCCTAATGTACAGGCCCCCTCACATGCTGTGTGAGGGGGTGGGGGTGAGGGATTATTTTAAAAAAAAATAAAAATTACTCACCCCCTTCTAATGTGTCTGGCCTGTACAGGGCCTGTGACAACCAGCATTTCCCAAGAAAGTAAGACTCGGCATAATTTGTACACGCCATAATACAAGTTGAGTCAACTTGAACGTGATTCAATTCATTTTACACCTAAGCAGGAGACGACTTGTGATTCACGCATGATCTAATAGTGGGCTGGGCCTAATTTGTATATGCAAATTGATGGGTTGGTGCGTGTCCAAGTTTTGATCAAACCCCTAAACAGCCCATTTAAAGGGTAATAGAAATTTGACATAAATAGTACTACTATGTGACACGTTACTTCTCGCACTGTTTTAAGCTTTAACCTTTTTCCTTTTTCTTTTTTTTTTTCTTTTTTTTTGGGGGTGGGGGTGGGGGGGGGGGTGGGGGTGAGTTTAAATTATAATTTAAGTTTTGTCAAATATGCATTAAGACATAAGGAGGATAAGCAATAAACACCTTCCATCATACATTAAAGGCGATATTAAAATTATAATTTTTTTGTTTATTGTACTACATTTTAAATGCAATGAAAGCTCCAAACTTCGTTCGCACTTACGTCCTAACATTTTCTTCAAATTTTATCATTGACCTTTAATTAATTAACAAAATTTGTCTTTGGAGATAATTTCTTCTAAATATCAATTAGGGGGCATAAAAAGACTTATACCCTCATAGTTTTAAATAAACAAAATAAATTATAAATACAAATGTTCCACAAAATGGTTTTCCCTATTAAAAAGCATTGTAATGGAAGTTAGAATATAAGAATACGACGAAAAAATAGTTGATAACATAAGTTTGACAATTAGCAAATGTTGAGAAAATTAATTGCAATTAAATTGCGGTATCGTAGACAAAAACAAAAGCCATGAATATAAGTAGCATTTTTTTACGAGGTAGGCTGATTAATGTATGGTTGAAATTAAGCATATGTCAGGAAAATAATTGGGCACGCAAAAGTGTAAAAATGAATGTAGATTGGAACCATTATCATAATTAAAATAGCATTATGCTTTTTGCACATCAATTGTTAACATCAAATTTGACACTCCCTATGTATAGGAAATCTGGTCATCGATTAGAAAAAGTGTTGCTAAAATTAATGTACAAATGTTTGTCAATTTACGTGATATCAAATTTGATGTACACGTAGCAGGATTGGTTAAAATATGGTGAAGAAGACAATTTGTGGTATATATCGTACCAAAATAATTTAACGAGTTAAACAAAAATAAAATGCAAGTTGTGAACGTACAAACTCAAACAAAACTTATGAAGGCTAAAATCCCCACTTTTATATTATCCTAATTATCAAGTAGGATAGTCAAGATGGTAGATTTCAGAGCACACGCTAAAGCACTCCAAGCTCTCTCTTGATTTGGAATATTGTGGGAACTGGAATAAAACATAAAATTTATTTATTCGATCTTTTTTCAATTTTCAATTATTATTTTATTAATTCAAATACATGACGAATGTTTATATTTAAAGGTGACCTGAATGATTTTATCGCTGTAATATTATCGATGAACACCATCACATATCCATTGTAATTATTATCGACTATATGTTGGCGATATCCTATAATTATCGACGGCGTTACATAGGAATTCATGAGCATTGAGTGGAACTCAAGTAGATTGCTCGATAGATCTTTGTACAATGAACTAGAGCAGGTTTGATTCATTGGTGATTTTTCATTTTTCATTTTTCACTCCAACCCATGCATGCAGAACGAGTGTTGCAGACTGTTCATGATCTTGTCAAATATTTTTCCTAATCAATGATTAAGATTAGTTTCTAGAACTCATTTGTACAGGATCATGCTACTTGTACATTAATTTTTACATCATTATTTACATTGTGACACGTGTCTTGACATCATTGGACAATTTTCAAACACCACACATTCTGCCCATTTCAATTTGAAAATCAATGGAATGTCGAGCATAATGTAAGGAAAACGATGTACAAATGGAAACATCTTAATAATAATCTTTTAGATATGTTCTACAAGTATCCCCTACTCTTGAACATATTAGAATATAAAAAATCACTTCAAGTCTTCTTACTATTCTACGGTTATAGATAAACTAAATTTGTTTGATTGTTATCCGTTTGAAAAACTATTTAGAATGATTTTTTATTATTTTTTTATTTTAAATTTTGGAGTTCTATTCGAACATAGATTTTAAGCCACCATCCCATATGCATAGAGGTTTGCCCGTTTCTCAAAATTGATAGTTTAGCACTATGTTTAAATGTTCCATGCTCGATGATGCCTAGATAGCATTTCGAGTGAGTGTAACAAGCAACTTTAGACTACCAATTAAGACAAAGGCTTAACAATTTTTATCATGTGTCCATAGTATATAATGGTCTTTGTTGTTGTCACATAATAACTTTACAAGACTTATTCCCACTAAATTTGAATCAATTAAAGACAAAGGATATGGTCAAAATGTAAATTATATAATGCACTCAAGAAGCGATATTTCGATGTATGAATTTAGAAGACTAATGTTGTTTGAAACAAGGGCTTATGGACAACTTGAATGAATAGAAGATTCATGAACTCGGTCTTGTTTATGTCATTATGGTTGTCCTACACATGACTTGAGGCACTTAGCGACCTAACTAACTATATTTATACGAGGAACTTGACATGCATAAGTATATATATTCTATTTAACTTATAGTTTAGCATATTGAATAACTTATATGAATATTCACAAAAATATACGATATTTTTACATAAAAAATTGTTATATGATATGTTTCCAATTTCATAAAATAAAAGAAAACAAATAGTTAGGTGAATTATAATATTTTTAATAGAAAAATGAAAATAAATTGCCACATGGCTAACATATCAAAGTTAAGGGTGAGTCTCCTAGCAATGGGAAGAAAGGAAGTGGTAAGCGAGTAACTTTTACTTGTGCTTCGGTACAAATTAAGAATATTTTGTTCTATTTTTCTCTATTCTTAACAAAGGTAAGGATATAGCAACGGACACGTGCTCCTATTGTGACTAAAAATTGTTTCTTGGCATATATTATTGAACAATTACATCATCCTTAAATTATTTTATCAAAGACACACATGGTCGGCCCCAATTGATCTAATCTTTATCTTTATGTGACATGGAATGGACATTTGAATATGAGTGTTCATTTTGTCATCACCGTATATGCTAGGTAAAAATCGATTCACATTTCTCCAAATAGCTGTCTTCTTTAATGCTCTTCTAAAAGTATCCCCTACTCTTGAACAAAATAGAATATAAAATATCACTTCAAGTCTTCTTACCATTCTACGATTATAGGTAAACTAAATTTGTTTGATTGTTATCGTTTGAAAAACTATTTAGAATGATTTTATTATTATTATTTTTTTTAAATTTTGGAGTTCTATTCGAACATAGGTTTTAAGCCACCACCCCATATGCATAGAGGTTTGCCCGTTTCTCAAAATTGATAGTATAGCACTATGTTTAAATGTTCCATGCTCAATGATGCCTAGATAGCATTTCGAGTGAGTGTAACAAGCTACTTTAGACTACCAATTAAGACAAAGGCTTAACAATTTTTATCACATGTCCATAGTATATAATGGTCTTTGTTGTTGTCACATAACAACTTTACAAGACTTACTCCCAATAAATTTGAATCGATTAAAGAAAAAGGATATGGTCAAAATGTATATCATATAATGCACTCAAGAGGCGTTATTTCGACGTATGAATTAAGAAGACTAATGTTTGTTTGAAATAAGGGCTTATGGACAACTTGAATGAAAAGAGGTCTTGTATGTTGACATGGTTGACTTTGGTCTATGTTTTGATTATAACAAACAAGGTTTAATTTTGGTTCTAACAAACTTACTTTGGAATCATGATAGTTGAAATCAAATTGACCATCGCTTCAAAATGAAGATTCATGCATAGGACAAGATAAATGCACTCATGAAGAACGAAACGAATGCCAATATCAAAAGGAATCAAGATCGAAGTCATAAACCTTGATGATCGAGCATATTGAAGAAAACTATATTAGAACTATTCAATTTATATGTAAAGGTATAATATTTTAATTTTTAGCAAAGAAGTCTCGGGAGCTCAAAATAAAATCATTCAAGGCAAAATCATTTTTGAGCTACCGGATGGTCCGGTTGTGTACCGGACGATTCGATAAAGGTCTTTGCCCAACGGTCAATTTTTAACGTTCTGACGCCTGTTTCACCAACGGCTAGTAGCCTTGTCCGGTATATACCGAACGGTCCGGTACACTTGTCCAATGGAGCAGATTTTTGACCGTTAGGAAGATCTTTGAAAGCTATAAATACCACTTTCTCTTCACTATTCAAAATAAATGTTCATGAGCATTAAGTGAAATATTTTATTGATTCTCTCAACCTTATTTTTCACTCTTTTAAAGATCAACTCATTTATTTATTGAAAAAAAAATTTGAGTGATCAAAAGTTGAAGAATCATTTATCTCAACTAAAGTTTTTCAATCAAAACACTTGAGTTACCTTATTTGCTATCAATTAAAGTATTTACCTACTTCTTTCTTATATTCAAACTAAGTCTATATCATTTATTAAGAGAGAAGTTGTTTACTTGTAATTTCAATTATCTTATTTTTGAATTGTGGGTCGTGTTGAGGTCCCGGAAATCTCAACGGTGTAAAATGATCGGTGCTCCTTGATTAGAAGTCACCGGAAACTTCGTAAAGGTTGGATTGCACCATAAGTCAATCAAATATAGTGGAAAAGGTCTTGCTCGTGACGGAGAGTTTGGTAACGGGGGACATAAATCGTGATTGGATTGAATCTCCTTATTACGTCGTTTGCACTCTCTTTTCCCTTCCTCACATTACTTTTATGTTATCTTGTTTATTCATAATTATTTGCTTAAATTTTCGTTAATTTTCGAAAAAGTATCAAATAATCAATTCACCCCCTCTTGATTAGTTGTTCTTGGGCTTTCATTGTATAGGTCGTTATAGTTGTCCTACACATGACTTGAGATGCTTAGAGACCTAACTAACTATATTTATATGAGGAACTTGACATGCATAAGTATATATATTCTATTTAACTTATAGTTTAACAATTGAATAACTTATATGAACATTCACCAAAATATACGATATTTTTACATAAAAAATTGTTATATGATCAAACATATATGTTTCCAATATTATAAAATAAAGGAAAACAAATAGTTAGGTGCATAATAATACTTTTAATAGAAAAAAAGAAAATAAATTGCAACATGGCTAACATATCAAAGTTAAGCGGTGAGTCTCCTAGCAATGGGAAGAAAGTGGGTAAGCGGTAACTTTTTCTTGTGATTCGGTACAAATTAAGAATATTTTGTTTTGTTTCTCTATATTCTTAACAAAGGTAAGGATATAGCAACGGACATGTGCTCCTATTGTGACTAAAATTGTTTCTTGGCATATATTATTGAACAATTACATCATCCTTAAATTATTTTGTTGAAGAAACACATGGTCGGTCCCTGTTAAATTATTTTGTTGAAGAAACACATGGTCGGTCCCAATTGATCTAATCTTTATCTTTATGTGACCTGAAATGGACATTTGAATATGAGTGTTCATTCTGTCATCACCGTATATGCTAGGTAATGATCGATTCACATTTCTACAAATAGCTGTCTTCTTTAATGCTCTTCTACTACATAAACCTAAATTTGACACTATATAAATCTGGGGATACATTTAATGTTCAAACATGTGGAAAAAGTTGTATGAAGGTATCTAAAATTTCCCGTTGATATTCGATGATGTAGACATCTCTCTTGCTCGAACGAATTTAACATTTTATAATATCTAACTCACAACATTTTGACAATTGAGTTAGAATTATATTATAGTGGAAAGTGTTTCTTCGTAAATCTAGTGAATAATCTTGCTACATGTCAATTGGTGATCGGATTGTGTTTGCATGTGACATCGAAACCACTAACTATAGGAGTTTAAACATAAATTACGAAGAAGAAATTTGCCGTAGTTCGTGTTTGTATTTATACTAATTTATTTTTTCAATTTTTATATGCCTAGTTCATTGGGTTGACTTGATTGAAATAACGAACTAATCTAGAGATATATAGAGAAGTGCCTAGTGAGATGTTATATATAAACTTAGTGTTGGTTTGGGAATAATTTATAAATAGTTTACTTCATAAATAAATAGAAATGAGTAATGAGTAAATAGATAATAAAATATTGTGATGCCGATAATGTTTGAAGTGACTTTAAATATAATAAGTATTTGAGATTTATGTCCACGAGCTAAAACGGGAGTTAAAATAATTATGAAAAAATGGATAACTAAAATTATTTATATATATAGAATAATTAAAGTAAGAGCTCGAAAATTGACAATCCAACATTGTAATGTATCATTCAATTGAGTACCTTGACGCCATGGCCTACTAGATTTCCACTAGATTTCATGTTTGAAAATCTTCAAGTTTCATTGCTTTCGCTTAACAGTATTCTTCATTTTATATAAAGATAATTGACATAAAATGTCAATATTTTTCAATATTATTGTGTAAAAAGTTCTTATATTTCATTTTTGACATTTTCATCCCTCTTTTCACATTTCATTGCAAAAAAGGTTTTTTCAATCCAAATTTTTCAATAAAAAAATGTAGAATAACAAATATACCCTCCTATTTAAATAAAACAAAAGAAAAAAAATTAAAGAACAAATTACAATTATACTCTTAAAATTTTAAAAAAACTGCAAATGAGTCAGAATAAATTATTAAAATGGTAATTAGCACAAAACATCAATACCCTTTCAGTATTATTGTGCAAAACGTCTATACATTTTATTTTATTTTTTGACATTTTTACCCTTATTCTCATATTATATTGCAAGAAATCATCATTTTTATCCATTTTTTCAATAAAAAATTTTGTAAAATGGTGAATATAACCTCTTATTTAAATAAAAAAATTTTAAAAATAAAGAACAAATTGCAACTATATTCCAAAATTTTCAAAAAAAAAAAAAGTACAAATAAATTATAAATAAATAATTAGAAAAAGAAAGTGACTTTTCAAAATTTTTGTTTTAAATTATTTATTTGTACTTTTTTGAAAAATATGAGAGTATAAATGCAATTTGTTCTTTATTTTTCTTTTCCTTATTTTTGTTATTTAAATAGAAATGTATATTTATCATTTTAAAGCTTTTTATTGAGAAAATGGATGATAATGATAATTTTCACAATGTAATGTGACAATAAGTATCAAATGTAAAAAAAATGAAAGGTATGGTTATTTTGCACAGTAATATTGAAATGTGTGAATGTTGTGTGTCAATTACTCTTTTAATAATTTATTTAAACTCATTTCTAATTTTTAAAAAAGTTTGGGAGTATAATTGCAATTTTTTCTTTAATTTTTCTTTTAATTTTTTTTGTTTTATTTAAATGGTAGGATATATTTGTCATTTTATATTTTTATTGAAAAATTGGACGACTTTTTTTTTCGTAATGTTATATGAAAATAGGGGTGAAAATGTTAAAAAATAAAAGATAAGGATGTTTTGTACAATAAAATTAAAGGATAAGGACGTTTTGTACTAATTACCATTTTATATAAAGCTGAAGTTGCATTGTAAAAAGTAGATAGTGATGGATAAATTACAGAAAAGCTACTTGGACAGGAATTCATGACAAGATTTCTTGACAGGTACTACATGTCATCATCTGTATGGATCTCTTTTTTTATTTATTTTTTTTCAAACTATCAAATGAATGGTTGACACATATGCCTTTTTTTTTTTTTTTTTTTAATTTCTGTCAATTATCCCTGTTTGTGTAGCTAGCTTCGATAAATTAACTTGACATTTTGTACGACGTGATTGAATTGACTTAAATCCTGTATTTTTTTAATTCTTTTTTCTAATTTGCCGTTATTCTGTATGTTTCATGTATGTACAAAAGTTGATAAAAATTTGTCTCGTCTTAGTTGCAACATGACAAATTTAAAAAGCTTTTAGGGTACATTTTAATACTTTCGACAATCCCTTTTTAGTCCAAAAATTGTTGAAAATAAGTTAGATGTATTCTATTTATAGTAATTTGATTAAAGCCTTCTAAAATTATGTAATGAATTCATCAAATTATTTCGGAATGATCAAAATGATTAAAGTTATTTGTTAAAAAAAAAAAATTTTTTTGTCAAACTTAAATTGGGATGAGATGCCATTCCAAATAAGTCGCCAGAAAAGACGTCTTATGGGGACGGCAGCAGGAAGGCAAAAATATTTTAGAGGAAATTTTACAAAATGTCCATTTTTATCTATTCATTTACAAAAATATATAATTTGAAAGAATTTAAACCAAAATATCATTATTAACAATTTATAATTTCACACTATGACAAAAAAATGTGTATTTTTACAATATTGTTATTGATCAATAAAATTTTGACACATAACCTACCATATTTATTTCAAAAAGTATACATGTCAAATCACAATAAATTCTATATTTTTCATTGATTTAGAAATGTCGAGAACGATATTTTTAAATGTAGAGAAATGTCATATTCAAAATGAAATGTCATTCTAGACAAATAAAACGATGCTCAAATGTCGAGAATGAAATATAAAATGTCGAGAAATATTATTTTAATATAACATTTCATAAAAGTCACTTCTCAAAATTCGTGACAAATTGATTAAAAAATCAAATGTCGAGGACGATATTTAAAATGTTGAGAATATCATTTAAAAATGTAACTTTTCATTAAGGGTGTAATAGATAAATTGACACTAAATTCAAATGAATTGATATTTTTCAACTCATACCCTTAAAATTGGACATTCTTAAAAATGTTGGACACAAGTTACAGGCTGACTTTTCCTTGAAAGTAGTCCTCTCAAGTTCCAATGTGATTAGAATTCCATTTTTGCCCTTTAATTTTTATTATTATACGTCCACGTTGGTGGAGCTAATTTAACAAAATGGTTACTGAAATTCAAGTAAAATTTCAAATTGGTCATCCAGTAATTTGGTAACCGTTTAGTCACTGAAGTTAATAATATTATGTAATTGATCACTTTTTTAGTTGTATACACGCAAAATCTACCTTTGACCCATTAAACATTGACTAATCATCATTACGTTCATGTCTTGAAATTACAGATCTTCAAAATCATAAGTATTCTTATGAGAAAATACATTATGTTTAACTAAAAAATTCATATCGCTGCCACTAATTCTAACCTTATTTTTATCATTATTTGAGTACGAAGGAATTGATAATTTTGACGGCCTTTGTCTACTTGAAGGTTTAATAGCTACATAGTATTTTGTATTAATCAAGCGAATGGAATGACCAATTGTATAAAGTTTGTTAACTTCAGTAACTAAATAGATCGCATAAATATAATAATAAATTTGAAATTTTGCTTGAGCTTAAGTAACCGATAGTTAAATTAATTCTTTTTTTTTATAGGGATAACCACTTCGAATGTGACCATTTATATTAAGATTTCTAAGGGTTTTGGGTGTGCTAATAACTTCAAATACTTGGACCTTAAGAAAAATTTTAGGCCCTCCAAACATAGAAACTTTAGAAACACCTAATCATAAATCTAACACAATGAGAGAGGGCTAGGTGTCAATTTGAAAAATTATATTTAGTTTTTAATTATAATTTTTTTTTTTTTTTTAGTTTGTGTTTGACCCAACCTGACTCGGTTCCTCTAAAGCAAAATTGAAACAACTCGAACCAATATATTATAAAAATCGACCCATCCAACCAACTTGATTCGGTTTAATCAGATGCTCGATTAAATCTCGTTCGTACCTATGAGAAATTATTCCATCAAACACTCCTTTTGGACTACAAATAGCAACATGTAAATGCCCATCCCAAGGCAAGGAAATAATGTTGTGTTGAACTAGTTTGGCAAATTATGATTAAGATGAGAACATTGAACTATATGGATTTCATTTTGGTTATAACTTGTAAGTGTAGCTAGGCCATTGTTAAGGATATGTGTTTGCTTAAAAGTGCAAGTACACAGTGTCAAAGATTAATAGTAGTAATGAATTAGAGTCTAACGTTGATCCAGTGTGAATTGGGTACTTATAATAATAAAAAAAATTATTCTTAACTTAATTGAAGAAAAGTAGATCGTAAGAATTTCTATGATTTTAACTAAAAACTACTAAAAGCAATTAAATTTTATAACTAAGTAGACTCAAAAAAGTCTTTTAATATGAAAAAGCACTAGGACTCTAACTCGAACTATTTTTTCTACTTTTAATTCATATAACCGCGAAATTGATAATATTCTCTTACTTTGATAATTATGTTCCTAAATTATCTGACAATCTTTCTCGATTATGGTTGAATAAATTATTAAGTACAAATTCTCCATGTCTCTATGAGAACTAGGAAATGAAATAAAGAAATTAGTATAACCAAGCCTAATTAATGATGGCATAGCCTATAAGGATATATCTTTATCCCTATCGAGAATTCTTTTTTTTTGCTAAAACATGCATTTCACCTTTCGTTCTCGATGCGATTCTTAATTCAATCCTAATGTTGACTAGATAAAAGGAAAGCATAAAAATCAATAACAAATAATAAAGAACGAATGAAGTTTAAAGTAAAAACTGAATTATAGAAATAGTTTCAAAACAACGTTTACATTGCCCTCCTAACTATAGACATCTAGCCACTCCCACTCATACTGAAATTGTAAACACACAAAATGATATGAATATATTTGTAGGTTTCCTATAGAGAGAGAAAAAAGATGATAAAAACGAATCCCTTGCTAGCAACTAAAAGTTTCAAGCTTGCTCTTCTTCATTCTTTTTCAAGAATTCCACTTGCGAAGTACCAAGATGATTTGATATGTTTTTTATGTTGATGTTTAGGAGACTAGTATTTATATAAAGGATGGATTAACCTTTGTGTACAACAAGTCATATGTAGCATTAAGTTGACCTACAAGTACGTAAAATCGAAAAAAAATCGAGTGAGGGTTCAATTGTCTCACTTGAGCGGACATAGACTTCAATATGTTTCGTTTTTCTGGATTTACTTGTGCGGAGCTTTAGCTTGCTCGAGTGACATGCTTTGTTAGCTTGGTAGTCTAGATAAACAAGCACATAACTTTTGATAGATAATTCTAAATTAGGATTCACAAAATACGTTATACACTTGACTCAGTAAGGTTTCAAATGATATATTATATGCTTTCATAAAAATATATGTATCAAACTTGGCTATTTAATTTCTCCATGTATTTCGTGCATTGGTTTCCCATTTCTTTGTACTTTTCATTTCAAATCACTAATTTTTTTTCTCTTTTCATTTTCTTTCCACTTCAAGCCTTCAGGGCTCAACTTTTTAATTCATATATTCCTCTAGTATCATAATATTCTTTGGTTTTCTTTTCTCTATCTGCAATGTACTTGAAGCTCAAGTTTTCGTCTTACATAAACATATACAAAACACAAATAAATAGAAATTGACCTCAAATTTACAAATAAAAGTCTCGTTAATGGCCTAATAAGTGTAAAATTTGAGTGGAAGAACTAATAGAGAAAGAGCTCCATATCGATTTACAGCAATCAGAATGGTTTCCAACTTTGATAGTTGACAGTACAATTATAATAAGATTGAACTTGACTTGTTTCTTTTAAAGATCAAGGACTGACTTGTTATTTAAATATTTAAATATTTCTTATCTTTTATCATCCCACATTCTTTAGGGCCAATTTTGTAAAACAACAATTTGACCATTTAAAAAATCCAGCACATGCCATTTTATATGTCACCGACATTGATTCTCTCATATTTCACCCCGCAATTATAGTCCTCACAGCTACAGAAAACGAGGCAATGGCAGTATGTAGTAATATACTACAAACCTCCAACTTTTCCTCTGAAGATTCCATTCGCCACTCCATTATCGTACCAATGTCTCTCCAATTTTAAGAAAAAGTTAAAACACCTCAATAATGTTAATTCTTCAGACACTCTCAATTCACATTTTCTAGGATCCTACAACCAAAAAACAACCTTATTTCCCACTTTGTAATTGCTTATTTTCTTTCGTCTTTTCACTTATTTTGTTCAGTTTTGCTCTTGTTCCAGCTTCTGTTGGTGCTCTGAATCTTGAACCAGCTTTCTGGGCAGCCCTCATCTGCTATTTTTCATTTTCTCCAAGTTTTGTACTTCTACATCTGCTGTCAATGATATGGATCCTGAATCAGCTTTTTGAACAACCTCAGACGACAATTTGTTTCCATCTGTAGCTTATTTTTTGTGGGTCTTCCCTTCATGAAATTATAAGTCCATAGAATGCTGCAATTTGTTTTCATATTTTTGAGGGATTCAAGAAATATGTCATTTTCACCAAGTTTTGGGCTTTGATATTTTCTTGATGAAGTGAATATTGGATCTTGAATCAGCGTTTTGAACAACCTTGGACTAAAATTTGCTCTCATCTGCAGTTTCTTTTACGCGGGTCTTCAGAATTTGCAGTTTTTAGTGAAGTTATGTGCTTTTCTTCATGAAATTGTAAGTCCATGGAATGCTCAAGATTCTTTGCATTTCTCTGTTTTTCAGTGAATTTCTTGATTTTGGGAACTTATCAACTACAATCCTCCCAAACGCAAGTACTTTTGCAGCTAAGGAAGCAATTGGAGTACCCAAAACAGTTAGATTTATGGCTCAATACTAGAACAGATTTCTGTTATTTGTCGACTACTCAGGTGAACATAACTTGTGAAGACAATTTGGTTACTGGGATCTTAATCTTTGGTGATAAACAGAAAAGGATTGGTAATTTTAATGCATTTCGAGTGTCGAATCAAACTTTGTCACAAAATTTCTCCATGGATTCTCTCGTAACCACCTTGTCTAGGCTAAATGGATTGAAGTCTCTTAGTTTGGTATCTTTAGGCATTTGGGGTCCAATTTCTGATAAAATTCATAGATTGCAATCCCTTGAATACTTGGATTTGAGTTGGAATTTTCTGTATGGTTCTATTCCTCCAAAACTTTCGAGAATTGGTAACCTTCGGATTCTGAAATTCGATGGTAATCTCCTGAATGGAACCTTTCCTGATTGGTTCAATTCGTTTTCGAATTTTACTATTTTTAGTATGAGGAACAATCTTCTGAGTGGCTCATTGCCATCTTCAATACAAAGAATTACCTCTTTAACAGCGCTAGTTTTGTCAAATAATGCAATTTCTGGGAAGTTACCGGATCTTAGTAGCCTATCTAGCCTACAATGGCTCGACTTAAGTGAAAATATGTTCGAATCAGAACTTCCCAATATGCCGAAAGGACTGAAAGCAGTTCTGCTAAACAACAACTCCTTTTCTGGGATTATCCCTCAGCAGTATGATCAATTGCATCTGCTTCAGCAAATTGACCTTTCTTTCAATACCCTTGAAGGGACACCTCCTGCAGGACTTTTTTCATTGCCTGGTATTGTTTCCTTAAACTTATCTTCAAATATGTTGAGTGGATCGCTTCCAATGCACATGAGTTGTGGCAGTAAGCTTGACTCAGTCGATATCTCTAACAATAAATTGAGAGGTCTGCTGCCTTCCTGTTTGAGCTCTGCAATAAAAACTAGAGGTGTGAAATATGGAGGGAATTGCTTGTCGATTGATCTGAACCATCAGCATCCGGAAACTTATTGTGTAGAACAGCAAGAGAAGAAAAAATCTGAAGAGAAGAATTTGGGGACATTAATTGGTGTCATTGGTGGAATTATTGTTATTATGGGGCTTCTGGCCTATGGATTTCTTGTTTTATGCCGACAATATTGTCCTCGAGGAGCACCGGAGCAACATTTATTGCATAAATCAGTGCAAGATAACTCTGTCACGGGGTTCACTTCTGAGCTTTTAATGAATGCTAGTATGTTATTTGAAAACTTTCTTGACTACGGCAGTTTGTTCTACTTGATAAGCCTATTTAAGCTTCATTTTTCATTTTTATTAGGGTCTATTTCTGATGCAGCAAAGTTAGACTCACAAAGGACACAAGCGCATCGCCTATTTTCATTGGATGAGCTGAAGGCAGCCACAAACAATTTTGATAAGTCCACCTTGATGGGTGAAGGTTCGACTGGGAAGGTATAAACTTCTCTTGCTGCTATTTTCATAGTTATGATTTAGTGGCTTATTTGGCTAGGTGAAATGCTCGGTGCTGGATAGTAAATGAAAGAAGCAGTTAGTCTATGAAATGTATGCACAGTTAATTTCCAGTGAAATTTCCGATTATATGGCTGGATCCTTGTTCCCGGACAGAATGCTATTCTATGTTATAAATACACTGGCCTTTGGACTTATGTATCTCATGGCTTCTTTCCCAGATGTACAAAGGAAGACTTGGAAACGGGACTCCAGTATCCATACGGTGCCTGACTGTATCAAAAAGATATGCAGTTCGAAATCTCAAACTAAGACTCGATTTGCTGGCTAAGCTACGCCATCCTCATTTAGTTTGCCTCTTGGGGCACTGCATCGGGAACGAAGGAAAAGATGATTCTGATGTAAACAATGTCTACCTCATATACGAATATGTACCAAACGGGAATTATCAAGCTCGTCTTTTGGGTGAGGATAGCATTTATAAAAGAAGTTAGTTTTGGATATCATGTTAACTGCTAACCTTGTAATATTTTGAAGCTTTTAACTGGAAAAAATGAAGGCGAATATTGACATTATATGATCATCAACTGAAATCTTTCGTATTACTTATGCAGAAACTAATCCTGAGAATGTACTCGAATGGTCTGACAGATTGGCAATTCTAATTGGTGTTGCCGAGGCTGTGCATTTTCTTCACACTGAAATTATTCCCGGATTCTTCAATAATCGATTGAAGGCGAACAATATATTACTGAACGAACATCAGATGGGAAAGCTGAGTGATTATGGGTTGTCAATAGTAGTCCAAGAGATTGACGAGCATAAGGTATGTATTTAATGCAACACTTGTTTTGTAAGTTAGATTAGATGCTATTAAACAGTATTAAGAACCCCCCCCCCCCCTTTTTTCGCATTATCTACAGTTTAATATTGTAGGCCACTAACTATTCTTTCTGGTTTTCTTGGTTGTTAGGTGGAAGGAGACCTTGAATCATGGTACGAGTTCTCTCAGATATATGAATCATTGCAACAAGAGTAGATTAGTTTGCTATGATGTTGGCAGTGTTGAGTAACTGTTAAATTTTTCTGTTCTGGTGAAGTGTTCACAGGCAAATAAAGAGCATGGAGGATGATGTTTATAGCTTTGGATTGATATTACTCCAGTCGCTTATTGGTCCTTCATTCTCATCGAGAAACGAGACATTTTTGCTTAATGAGATGGTACTTAAAACTGATTTAATGTATAGCATAAGGGTAATCTGTATAGAACGACCTCAAAATCTAACATTGGGAACTGAAAGCTTGCGAGTATTCATAGCTGAGAATCTTTTTCTACTAGCATGTTTGGCTAAGCTTAAATTCACTTTTTAAGTAACTCTTGCCAAAAATATTTGGGTATGCCCTTTCCGAAAGGATACTTTTACCTTTTATTTAAGCTAAGCCAAATGTGGTCTTGGCCTAGTGAAATTCGTTTTCCCTTGTCTATTCCTTACGTTGTTTTCAGCTCTAATTTCCTGACCCGAATACTCGACATATGTTTACTAGCTTGTCCCACCAATCTGCATAGCCCTTATTGGATCTAAATATTAATTTCTACATTTTGCAGGTTTCTTTAGGTACTCTCGATGGCCAGAGGCGAATAGTCGACCCAACTGTACTTGCGTCTTGCTCACAAGAATCTCTATCAATTATCATATCCATAGCGAACAAATGCATATCGCCCGAATCCTCAACTCGTCCATCTTTTGAGGATGTTCTTTGGAACTTGCAGCATGCAGCTGAAGTTCAAGCAACTGCAGATGGAGAACAAAGATTTTGAATGCTTGTAATTCATTTTTAAATTTTTTAATTTCTTGTTTAGTGCATAAAATACCAGTTGATAATTTGTAAGTCTTCTTAATTTTTTTACTTTTTTATTTGCACATAATGGCTTCAAGGCCTTTGTTAAACATGTAAATGTCTGATGCCATTTTACCTGTTTTCATCTCAATCAATCCAATTTGTTGCAGTTCTAGATTTGTGCACAAGTTAGTGACTTCATTGGCTATTTTGGAAGTAACAGAAGAAATAATGAGCAAGATTTACGTGCTTCAATATTATTTTTAGATTCCAACTTCAAATCAATCTTTCACTATAATTAAAATGGGTTGATAACCAAATGAAACCAGAATTCTTTAGTAATAGTTGGTGGATGAAGTGCTTTTTAAAGGTTGAACCCCAATCTTGAGGGTTCTCATCGTCCCGCCCTCGACGTATCGTGAGGGAGTAAATTACAGAATGTGTCCCAGCAAATCAAGGAACAAGAGCTTGTCTTTACACTAATATCCACAAAGAGTCAAATTCTATATCTCAGGAATCGAACCCTCAAACTGCGACTGCTAGTAAGGTTGAGACTACCTCACTCCTGTCCTTTGCACCACTGGGATATGCCCCAGGGGCAGATGAAGTGTTTTTTAGTTTTTATACATGTGCACCGAAGACCAAATCAAGTGCTACAATAAGTAAAATTTTACTCCTTTTTTTTTTTTTTTAAATTTAAATATTGTCTTATGTTGTACACTTCACTAAATACCATATTTGAAGTTCATAGATTGTGGGTGAAGTTTTTTAGATGATTCTGGATTTTCGTTAATGGAGACTTAAACTTAAGAAAGTAAATGTTATATGTTGAGAGTTGAGATGAATGTTGAAATGGCACAAACAAGAAATAAAAATTTATTTTAGTTTTTAACCCTCTTAAAACTGTTATATCCATTAGTAACCAAGCTCGAAACCTGAACAAATTACCATATCCTGGAAAGGAAAGCAAGAAAATAATATGCCATTTTCTTTGAAGGAGAGTACTCCAATCAAGGAGATTCAGTGAGTCATTTTTTCTAAAAGTGATGAGCTTTATTTTTTTCTCGTCTTTGGATATTATTTAAGCTTCACTTGATAAAACTCAACATTTAAATATGTGATTCTAATCTCATCTCATCGATTAACGGAAAGTTCAAACATTTACTTTCTTTTTTTGGGATTCCGTTCAATATTAATATATTGTTGCAATTTTAGAAGTTTAGACTGATGGATCTCCAATTTTTAGAGATGAAATTGGAGGATTTTGCACAATAGGAATTGAAGGTTGATCGTCAGTCTGGCAAGTCAAAGAATGAAAACAAGGTATTTCATCTCTTTGCATAATGTTGACTTTTCATTAGTATATTCAAAAATTATAAAAATAAAAATAAAAACGAGAAGACAAAGTAACAACGATCCAATAATAGAAAGTAAGGCAACAATGATCTAACATTTACACTAGCAAGGTAACAAAAAAAAAAAATGTTATTTGGTAATAAGCTAACAAAGTAGAAATACGCCAGCAAGGCAACAACGATCTAATAATAAAAAGATAAGGCAACAATAATCCAACTTTTTAAAATTAGTACACTGGCAACATTCAAAAAAATTAACTTGAATAAAAACAATTAGGAATTGGCAATTAACAAATAAGCACCTACTTAGTGAGTGTATTCAAAAAGGAATTTTGCCACTTTGCTAGAAAAAATTTAACAAAATTAGTGACATAATCAAGGTGACAAAGGATAAATTAATTAGGTATATATATATATATATATATATATATATACACACACTTTTACCGATAAATTAATTAGGTAATATGCAGTATGCTAAAAGAAGAGTTTAATCGTTAAATTTTAAATACCATAAAAGGAACCTACGAAGACAAAAATAAAATAAAATAAAATAAACACACCAAGTAATATTTATTCGCCAAATTCAAACTAAATGTCAACCAATTCTGCATATTTTTCTTTTGATGCGACTCCTCTCCGATTGAGTTAAAACCTTTTCGTATTATTTCATTACACATATTTATCATTTTTATTTAATAATTACATAAAAACAGCTTGAATTGGAAAATTTGCTTTTGGACATGTATTATTGAATAAATTAAAATATTCTTAAACACAAATTGGCCTTTAGTACACACCACAACTATTTCACAAAATTACCCTCCTAGAAAAGGTGAAAAAGAAAGAGAAAAATTCTTCTTCGTTACCAATCCACACCCTTGCCGACAACATCAAAACTTGTACCACCCCATTCTCATGACACCAAATGTGCTGCCACCATCAACATCAGTGACGGATTGAGTGAAATAAAACATCAAACCGCAACTATGGTCCCCACAATTACTATGTAAATTAAATCATAAATCTATAGTCTCACAAACCTTACCAAGATATAATACTGTGGTTAGCCCCCCGGGCATAGCCCAGTGGTGCAAAGGACAGGAGTGAAGTTATCTCAAACCTTACTGGCAGCTGCAGTGTGGAAGTTCGATTCCTGAGACATGAAATTAGACTCCTTGTAGGCACAGTGTACAAACAGCTCTTATTCCTTGACCTGCTGGGGTATATCCCGCGATTTATCTCCCTCACAAAACTCTAGACGTGGGACGAGACGGTAAGTGCCCTTAAAATTGGGATTCAACCTTTTTTATAATACCGCGGCTTGATTTCCTCCACTTGCAAAATTGGTCCCATTCTCTCTCTCTCTCTCTCTGGACAAACAACCTGCAATTTACAGCCTCTTGTGGAGCATTAATTTTAGGAACAAAAGAGTTAGGATTTAAAAGCATGAATCCCATTTAAGAACTTGTTTGCCATCGGAACAAAGATTGGATAATTTGGATTTTTCAACATTAATATACTGAACTGTTGATCAAGTTGATCTTATTTTTGTCTTTATGGGTTCTATTTTATTTTTAAATAACTGTCCCACATATAAAAAGAACTTAATCCTACGAAAGGACCATGAAATTTACACCCAAGTAAGAATTATAATCTAGTTAAAGGCAAATTTTAATTTTAACCATACTATAGTCAAAATTATTACTCATAATTATTAACACATTTCGTGATTTCCACCATTGTTCTGCTTAACTTATTTATTTTTTTAAAAAGTTACTAATAATCTTTCCCGAATAGAGGATAAAAGTAAAAATAAAATAGCACATTTTTTTCTCAATTATACTTTAACTATCATTTATGCTACACCATAATTACAAACTCAAAATCAAATTATTTTTAGTAAGTAACTTTTTTTTTTTTTTTGGAAAAACAAGCGATGTACAAATTGACAATAATAACCTTCCATTTTGTTCACCCATCCTCGTAATCTTGATTAACTTCGACTCCATTAAGCTTCCTGGCCTGTTTGATTGTCCTGCCCAATTTGTTCACGCCGAATATGGGCCGACAATAGGCCCAATAAAACCATTTTCATTTGAAGTCCATAAATGAGCCCAAATATATATTAGCCTTTGCTCCACAGAATAATCTTCTGCTCTTTGCTTCCCTCTATTAAACAGTTAAAAACATTTGGAGGTAATTGTTCTAATGGTCATTGAACTTAAGTTCATGTTTTGATTGATCACTGAAGTTTAAAGTGTTGAGTTTTGATAACTGAACTTAGGTTCATATTTTCAATTGCTCACTGAAATTTAAAATGTTTAGTTTTGGTCACTAAAGTTTGAAATATATTGTAAATTGACATTTTTCAAAGTTCTACATTTATGCTAATGAGCAACGTACAATATTTTTCAAAATTAGTGGCCAAAACTAGACATTTAAATTTTAATGAGCAATCAAAGACATGAACCTAAATTCAAAGACCAAACCTCGATTTTTTAAATTTAAGTGAGTAATCAAATACATATACCTTGTATACATTGGCATGAAGAGGGCTGCTTTGAATGTGTTTCGCGCGGGTTCGTCGCTAACAATTAAAAGGGATCAGACGATTGTGTAAGGGACAAATCTCTTGAGACAAAGTCCCAAAAAGGGGTGTTCTTTTATTGGCGATGACTTTACAATTGGAAATTAAAAACAGAATGCCTCCAAGGAGCGCAAACACACGAGTTACTGAAAAAAGTGTTTAAATCTAAGCTAAGGAATTTAAAATTACATGTTCTCTGTTCGAGAGTTTTTGATTCGGTCCCTTTGCTCTATGTCTTTCCTTCCTTTTATACTCCCTGGATGATCTCTTTGTGATCAACCGCCTAAAAACTGTTGGATCGTTCTATAACTGCCCACTTTCCTCGTAATGGCCAACTTGTCATGGAACTGCCTTTTTTAACTGCTGTCATTACTCTTCGTCGTTTAACCATTTTCGATTGAATTCCTTGAATCGTGGGACGTGATAGGGCTGCTTTAATAACTACTTTGATAACTGCACTTCTTGATAACTACAACACTTTATGTTTGCTAAGACCTTGGGCGACTCGAAGGTTTGGGTGAGAATAGAGTAACAG